>NW_022154707.1:602161-733238 GCF_001633185.2 Quercus lobata
TTTTATTTTATTTTATTTTATAGTTGGTCAAACACAAATTTAGATAATATGTGGGGTAGAATTTGAATCCAGTGCTTCACAATTCACATGGGGATTAGAAAGTGCCACTAAGCTAAAATGCAAGGTATGATGGATACAACTTTGTTATTAACTTAACATGTTTTTTTCTTTTAAAATCAAATATAGAATTTATAAATTATAAATATGACTGTGGTCATTATCAAACCACACACACACGCATACACACACACACATATATATATATATATATTGTTGACTTATTTTGTTGTCAATAATACAGAGATAGAGGATGAGATCAAATAATACAAATTGTTGTTCATATTGTTTTTCAATTATCAATACAAACTTATTACCAGGGTCTTAACTCTAAGTTATTCTCCAAAAAAAAAAAACTTGATTTTGAGCCTTAAAGTTCAATGTATTATTCAAAATCCTTACATATATATATATATATATATATATTTTAAGGTATCTCTACCATCTTCCAATCAATTATTATTATTATATGTGCAATTTAGTCTCACACAATATGCATTCATTATATAACTTAAAAGTAAAATATTCATTTATTTTTATTATCTATTTTATTATTTAATTTTAAGTAAATTAATTAAAAAATTATTTACATATTGATTTTGATGAAAACATATAAATTAAAATATAAAATTTTTATAATAAAATTTAATTTAATAACAAATAAAATAGTAATTTTTAAAAATTATGGCAAGTTAAAAATTTTTAGAAGATCTTTGTAGTAAAATTGTAATTTGCTTTTATATATATACGGTACTTAGAAATCTTTTCATTATACTTGCTAACACGTGGAGTAGTAGAAGTGCTAACAATATATAAATTTCTTGCATACATAACCAAAATTTTTTTCCATAGATTACAAAAATGAAACAAATTCCATAAATTACAAAAATAAAGTATCTAGACTGCAATGTAAATATAAAATTTTACCTATAAATTACCAATCATAGCCATTTTAACGTTGCCATAACTGAGGACATAATCAGCCCAATTAATTAAGAACACCAAATCAAAAATTAATATGAATTGCATTATCTAATTTTTTTTAATAAAAAATCATAGAATTTAAGTAGTCAATCAGCTTGGTTCTTCAATTTCACTATTTCTTTTTTTTCTCAAAAATTTCTCTTTAATTAATATTCATGGAAGAATATATGTTACCGATTAAAATTCTTAAAATATCACAGTGAAATACCATATCTAACCCTCAAAGAAAATAAAATAGCTATCATAAACTTTATCAAAAAAACACATGCAATAAAATCAATGCCTTACAAAGAATAAGAAAATTAAATACAAAAAATGTAAATTCAAGAACCTGGTTTCAAATTATTGGAGGCTACGGTTGCACCAAATGGCTTCACCAAATTGCAGAAATTTTTATAGATTTAAAAAATATATATATAAAATTGGTTGCACTAATTGGCTCCACCAAATTACAGTAAATTTTTAGATAAAAACAAAAAGTTTTTGATCTTATCAACTTCTTTGGATAAAGTAACAAAAAGTGTTCGTATGAACTTATTCTTCTTCTTTTTTTTTTTTTAAATAAATAAATAAATTTTTTTTATAAAGTAACAATCTCTTATGTTAGAATTTTTATTTTTTTGGGATAAACAATTATCCTACACTATCTATTTCCTAATAATAAAGTAACAAATTTAAAAATATTATTATTTCTTCTAATTTTTTTTTGTTGGATAAAGTAACAAAAAAAATGTATTAACTTTAAGGTAAACTAAAAAAAAAAAAAAAAAAATCTAATAATAATTCAATAACGTTAACTTTTTTGGGAAAAAAAAAAAAAAAAAAAAAAAAAAACTAATATGTAATTAACCTAAACTTCTTGATTAGGTAAACTCCTTTTTTCTTTTTGTTCATATCAAGTTATCAACTTCTTTACAACTTAAAATTATCTAATACAGTATAAAAGTGGGGGTATATACACAATTTTGGTGTATTTTTCCCTTTTCCCCCTATACGGTTTCTTGATGTATTCTTTCCTTCTCATACTTACCTTACCTATGAAACTTACATTTATGTATTTGCCTTCTTCTTTTTGTTTTTTCATAAAATTCCCTTCTTTATTTTTTCTTTCTTCATCAAATTGCATATGTTTCGCGTGCAAGTTGCCTTTTGTTTTAGTTATTTTTGTTAACTTTGATTATATTTATATGCTTATTATGGTCTTCAAAATCAATGGTATATCTTCCATAAGAACTAACAAATTAATTTTAACAAAAATCTTATTCGATTTTTGAAAGATTTGTTATTTTATATATATATATATATATATATGAAATATTGAGAAGAGAAAGTATGGTACTATCACTAATTTTTCCAATATGTGTAAATCCCAAAGGTAGCCATGAAACCAAGATTTGAGCATCCAAAACATGATAATAAACATCACTCCACAAAGAATGGAGACAGAAAATTGATTAAATATAAAAATGGTGATGTAAAAACAATAGATATTTAAGGTGATGTGAAATCTACATGATTTTGCCCACCTCCTTCTTACTATCAAATTTAATTCAATTTTCATGTGAGTTTCTTTACATTAACTCTAATTCCAGATTTTTTTTTTTTTTTTTTTGGTTTAGAAATTTATAAAATTATTGTTCCTCAATAAAATTATTCATGTTATAAGTTTATGACCAAAACTGGAAATGCGCTTTTACTACTAAAAGCTTTTAGAAATTTAGAACTTGCCATAATTTTTAAAATATTTTTACTATTTTATTTGTTATTAAATTTAATTATATTATTGTTGACACCCTATTTTGCAACCCGTATTTAACCTCACATGGAGGGTAAAAAGGTAATTTCACATTGGAAATATGCTTCTTGATTCTGATCATTAGATCCTTAATCTCATTTCACCAAAATTATCTTGATGTTGTAACGATCAAATTGACTGGTCATGAGCCCTAATCGGACGATTAGATTGAAAGTTATCATCAAATCAAGTTTTAATGGCTGAGATGCACTATCACAAATTGAGTCCGACTATATGTGATTATGAGCAATTGATTTCAATTGGTTATAAGTATAATCAATTTGAAATCGATGATGTGTCATAATTTGATTGGTTAGGACTATATTTTATGGTAGGGTTACACACACCTAATTAACTAGATAGTTAAACATTAATTATTCAATGAGTAATTTGTACAATTATCTTTTAATTAGAGTAAATTTGGAACCAATTAAGTCTGAAATGGGAGTGATTGGAGCCATTTAATGTTAATTGGTAGCTGATTTGGGACCTATTGGTGTTAATTGTGCTGAAACCATTTTCTAACAAATGACCTCTGCTCATCATTTCATCGATATCTCTCAGAATATTTTGAATCTGTGAATGAGGTTAATTTTCCCAGAAATTAGACATTTGGGGCTTCAATTTGAGCACAAGTATGAGATAATTCCGATCATAATTGAGGCATATATGATTTTTCAAAGTTGGCTCTACAGGCTATTACAGCAGCTACGGGAAAACCGAATTTTGGCTTGCTCCTCACTCCCACCAATCTTTCCATTTAATGCACCAGATTTCCCCCAATGCTAAAATGAGGTCTAGGTTCATGATTCTTTTTCAACTCTCATTAAATGACCTTCCATTCATATTTTCTCCACCACTAGTATATAAACCCCCCATTTCCTTCATTCCAAAGGACACAAAACAAAAACCCCCTCTCTCTTCTCTTCTCTTGAGTTCTAGTGAAGTTGAGTAGTCTTGTCATATCTTGGTCTTCCTGAGACTCAAGGTATTGAGTGAGACTTACTCTTCCTCTCCTAGCTCTTCTTTTCCTCCACCCTTAGGACCTCCATCAAGAGTCTCCTCCTCCACCATATGGATCTTGCATGAAGGTATAATCCCCTTCCCTAACTATTTGTTTATGTTGCCATGATGAGAATTTAAGATTAAAGCATGATAATTCCCTTGAATATGTTTGAATGTTTTTAATTATTCTTATGTGCTCTTCACATGTTCTTGGTTGTTCATCATATGTTCATACATATCACTATATTTAATCTTAAATCCACATAAAAAAAAAATGAAAAACATGTTTGTTTAATAATTCTTTCAAATCCTTGAATCTAGATTATCACCATTCACACACATTCACTAGAATTTATTTTTCAATCCAAATGCAATGCTTAATAAATTGAATTAGAATTTATCACATGCACACACATTAAATTCAACATGTAAATTGATTGACATATTGGATGATATGATATGAATGTTGGCCACCATAGTCTAGAAGACCGGTTTCACCGGGTAAGGTGGGTGCCTAACATCTTCCCACTTTGTAACATAGCCTCCGAGCTTAGATCAAGGGTTAGTAGATCAAATGCTTATCCATGTAAATTTCGATTTTTAGATTGTAACTAGGAAACAAAACCATGTACTTTATCTTAGATTGTATCTAGGACCAAAGCCATGTAATTTTCCTATGATCAATGTAAATTGAATTACAGATTAATAAAATGAGGAATTTTTCAATTTTTGGTTTTCTTATTTATTCCAATAATTAAATAAGTGGCGACTCCATTGTAAAACCCTTAATCTAAAGGGGAAAATATAACTAGTCGAACCTCCATTTTGAGAGGCAATAACACGACTTCATCCATTCACTTGGGTTTGGCCCAACATTCCTACAAAAAAGGGCCGGGGGTGTGGTCTCTCACAATTATCAAAAAAAATATTTTAAACTTTATATATAATTTTTTTATTAAACCGTACATCACATGGGCATAATACTAGTATATATATATATATATATATATATGAGATGGGTTGAAGTTACACTCTGGTATAACTTCACAAGAGTTACACATTTTATGGACCATTGATTACTATTAGATCTAAGGGTCAAAAAACATTTATAGTAAAGTCATTATTACTTAGAAATTAGTGATTTAGGAGAAATTATAAGGTCCACATGGTGGACAAGTGACGTGGTCTACTATTCCACTAAAAGACTCACTCCTATTTAAAATTGCTGAGTTGAAAATTTTTTAAAATAGAAACTGACTACTGACTCAGTAATTTGCCAAAAGCTTTGTAGCTGAATTGGCACCTCTCCATGTATAAAGTGCTTGGGGGTTTAGGGGGGAAAGGGTTCGAGCTGCGGGGTTAGCAGTATGTTGTAATTATTTCTCAAAAAAAAAAAGACTCAGTAATTTTAAACAAGTGGGAGTCTTTATGGTCCACCAGAGGACCCTATAATTTCTCGTGATTTAGGTATTAACTCTTATTATTAAAGGAAAAAAAAAAAAAAAAAAAAACCCACAGCATTGGTTCGACTCCATTGAACGATAAAAACTTGTAACTCTAATCTCTGAGTTCAGTGGAGGAAATTTAATCGATTGAAGGAATTTTTCAGCTTGAAACTCAGCCACAACTTTATAAAAGTCAGGTACCTCATAATTAATCATAGTTTGCTTGCCTTGGTTGTTTCGTTCTTTCCTAGAACTTCATATATTATGCACTGTAATCTCATATATTTCACTTGTGAGTTTCCTTGATTTTGTAAATTTTTTTCAAAAATTATTGCAGTTTTGAATCTTAAAGTGAAATATATGAGATTACAGTGCATAATATATGAAATTCTAGGAAAGAACAAAACAACCAAGGCAAGCAAACTATGATTAATTATGAGGTACCTGACTTTTCAAAGTTGTGGCTGAGTTTCAAGCCGAACAATTCCTTCAATTGATTCAGTTTCCTCCACTGAACTCAAAGATTAGAGTTGCAAGCTTTTATCGTTCAATGGAGTCGAACCAATACTGTGGTTTTTTTTTTTTTTTTTTTTTTTTAATAATAAGAGTTAATGCCTAAATTACTGATTTCTAGGGAGTAATAATGACATTACTATGAGTGTTTTTTGACCCTTAGATCTAATAATAATCAATGATCCATAAAAAGTGTAACTCTTGTGAAGTTATACCAGGTGTAACTTGAACTCATCTATATATATATATATATATAAAATCTAGACTAGATAGATATGATACGTTCAAATTTATGTGTATAGTAAATATCCGATTTTTTTTTATTGGTTCTATATCATTTTGAAAGGCTTTGTAAAATTTATAATTTTTCATTACCCAAAAGAAATAGGGGTAAGTTGTTATTTGAAATGAAAAACTAAAAAATAAAAAAAAATTTATTTATAAAAAAATATGATAGAATTTTGTTGATGCCCACTTTGGCAAGGAGACCCAATAATAGGAAGAAGCCCAACAATATGAGAGGGAATAAAGAAGAAGAATTAGCAAATTGAGAAGAAAACTATTAAACTCGAATGGTAGGAATAGTGGTCCATAGGATTATAAAATAGTAAAAGGGTCTTAAAGAAAGCAAGCGGGCCCAAAGAAACCCGAAAAAAGAAGTAGTAAACTCATGGACATTATGAGAAATGGAAAGCAAGCAAACATGGGCCGAAGGAGCCCAAAGGAAGGAACTAAGTAAATGGGGTTAGTGGAAAAGCCTATAAACCCCAAAAGTAAAGGATATGGTAATTTAGGCTGGGGAAGTCCAAAAGACTTAGCAAAAGCCCATGGGAATGAAGGATTGGAATGGGTCGAGGATGCCTGAGGAAATGAAATGGGCTGAGGATACCCAAACGAATAAAATGGGCCAAGAAAGCCCTAAAGGGATGAAATAGGCCAAAAAAGCCCAAAACAGTGTGAGTGCAAGCCCAATGATAGTACTGGGCTATTGGAGCTAAGCAGAAGGAAAGTGTACAGCAGGCCTAAAAGAGGCCCAGCAAACACAAGTCAAATGATAACATGACAGAAACAATGGGGCAATATGGCAAAGGTGTTAGCCGACCCACAAAAAGGGTAAGGGTTGGATTGAAGAAGAAAAGGCCCATGCCCAAGCAAGACCTAGCCCAAGGAGGAAGCAAGATATAAAAAATGAAGACCTAGTGACTCATCCACGCCACAAGAGGTCAAGAATGAGTAGCAAAACGTGTAGCAAAGGCTAGACAAGCCCCCAGGTCATGGCAAATACGTGAACAACAGACAAGATATGGACACACATGGAAGTGGAGCATGCATAAGGCTCAAGCATTACTCACTTGTACCTATCCAATATAGAAGTGGTGGGCCATGGGTCAGAGGTAAGAGAGAGTATGGTATGGCGGTGGAGAGAATGGGGAAGCCTATTATTGGGTTCTTGCTCAAGCTCTTTTGAGGGAAATCTCCTGCTGGGATGACATACTATCCAAAAGAGGGAAAGATGAGTTGGAATTACTAGGTGTATGCCATAGGGGTTAGTAAGAGGGAATGCTCACCCTTATCCGGATGGAAATGCCACAGAGAGCAAGAAAACAAAATAAAACTCTTTTGTCTGGGAATGGAATGTGGCACGGCCAGCATAGGTAAGTGGTGATAGCTCGGTAGTCGACAAACTAGTGGATGGTATGGGAAGGACACCTATACCAAGACAAAAGCAATTAAGGGATAAAACAGCAAAAACCCGTCATGGCAGGTGATATAAAAAAAGGCCTTAGTTGTGCACAAAAGAGGGAGGCAAGGCAGGAGAACAGAAGAAGGGGGGAAGGAAAACACGAGAGATAAAACAGGAGAAAAACAAGTAAGAAAAGGAGTGAAAGATAAGAGAGAAAACAGGAAACTTAGAAAGGAAAAAGGAATCAGAAAGGAAAAGCAGAGAGCGAGCAAGAGAGTGATGGTGGTCATGGACTAATAGGCTATTCCCTTCTCTCCCTCTAACAGCCTGCTCTCTAGTGAGGATTAAGGAATTCGAGAATAAGCCATTTAGACCCGTTCTTTCAAAGTGGGAAATTTCTATGGCAGGAATTCTCTGGGAGATTGCCCACATTGAAGAGTAGTTCCCTTCCTAAACTTGACTCCATTGAGAAATCAAGCATGGTAGACTAATCTTTCTTCCTTTTATTAATCAAGCATTAATATTATTTCATTTTCTTTTTATTGTTGTTATTAACTCATTTCTACCATATTTATATCATTGTATTATTTCCTCCTTTACTAATAAAATGATTTAGATTTTTTTTTTTTTTTGGCTGACAGTAAGCATGTTCTTCTTATTTTTGTCATATTACACTTGTCCGCCATAACTTTTTTTGTAACAGCATCCTCTGCCGTGGGCACTTGTCCAAGGTCCCAGCAAAGGGGTTCTAGCTTATGCATAAGCTGGCTTGGGGTGTGTTGCAGTCAAGCTAGTCCTGACTCTCCTACCCCAGAATCATTGGGCCGTAACGTGGCAGGAGACAGTTCAGCCTAGGGTTGCAAAAAAGGTCCACCACAAATTTAAATTTATAGTGTTTATTCCAAGATAATTGTACTTTACTATTAGGTTAAAACATCAATTGATTTTTGATATAGACAAAATTTGAATCCTAGTTCTCTTCTTTGACGAGAAGATAATCTAACAATTGAGTTGATAGAAACCTACAATTAAAAACAATTAAATATAATAATTTTAGGTATTTTAAATTTATTTTTTATATTTTAATCCCACTATTCATTTTTACAATTTTATAATTTGTTGCGATTTATTGGGGGGTTTTTAGAAACATTCAAAAAAGTAAGTTAAAAATTATGTTTGATGTTCTAGTACATTGGATTAGATACGCATTGTGTCGGATCCAGTTTATTGGATTTAAGCCAATCCAAAATGTAACTCCAAATAGTCATTTTTAAATTAATTTACTTGAAGGATAATTCATTTGTACAAAAAAAGAAAAAAAAATTAAGAAGGAGAAGCAATACAACAGGCCACTACAAAGCCATATTTTATACAAGTGTGTCAAAATACTAGTGGGAAGGTGGGAGGAATATGAGTATAAGTTACCCTCAAATCCGTTTAGAAAATTGCATTTCAACCCTAGGGTGTAACAAATTAATTTTTATAGTTTTAAAAATAATAAATTAAATCGTAAATTAGAGAAGTTAGCATAACCTAAAACATAAATTATTTTTGTTTATTTGTAGTCTTCTTTGTGTTGAAAGGAATACAAAAATAATATGATCAAAATTTTTTTTTTTTAAATTGTGTGTGAAAAAATGAGTTATATTGAGTTGATATGACCAATCAATTTTTGAGTAAAGGTAAAAGTCCAATTAGATTTTAATTGGGAAAATAACTGGAATCTTTTTTCTCTACCTAGTTCTTTCTGAGAAGCTAGTTACGTAGAACCCTTCTATCTTCCTTGGAATGATATATATATATTTTTTTCCCTCTGTTAACACTGTTAGTTGTAGGGCTTTGTTGGTTTTATTTTCTGGGGGGTGGGGAAACACTTGTCTTTCTTTTTCTATTCCTTTTCATTTTAACCTAGCTTTGTTTTCTTTTTCACTTTCTGCATTCATCTCAGGTACGGAAGAAGTCCTCAATGATTGGAAAAAGCTGTCCTTGACAGATATAGAGGGATCCAAAAAAGTCTGACAAAATCAAAAAAGCCGAATAGTAAGAAGTATGTCCTTGCTGCCAAATTCCTAATGAGAAGAGCCCTTAATGTGGAAGCGATTGGCAAAACCTTTAAACCCCTCCGAAGGTCTTGGAACGAATTTAAAGTCAGAGAAGCAAGTGACCACATTCTTTTATTTGTCTCTGGACTCGAAACCAATGCTAAACGTGTTTTGGCAACAAAGTCGTGGTCCTTTGATAAGCATGTCGTCCTCTTTCGGCGATACGATACTTCTGTTCCAGCAAGATATTTGCGTTTTACTAAGGTGAAATTCTGGGTTCAAATTCACGGTCTACCGATGAGAATGCTAGATCCTGAGATAGTCATCAAATTGGGAGAGACTTTGGGTACTGTCTCACCTATTGAACACTCAAAGGAGATAGTGGGGGGAGATTTTCTTCGTGTACGAGTGGAAGTGGATGTCTCGAAACCGCTTTGCCGAGGCCGTGGAGTCATTTTAGAAGAAAACAAAGAAATTTGGGTTTCATTTAAATATGAAAAGCTCCCTAATTTCTGCTATTGGTGTGGTCTGGTGTCTCATGACAAAAGGAGTGTGATATTTGGTTGGGTAGCAAAGGTTCACTATCCTTGGAAGATCAGGGTTATTGTGCATGGTTACGGGCTTTGCCTTACAACCCAGGGAAAATTCCTTACACTATAGTATCAGGCTTTGGCGATGGTTTTGGCGGTCCAACAATTCAGAAACCAATATCAAAACACAGGGTAGTGAGGGATGCTCCACCGGTTCAACTTCCCCTCGATGAAACTCACTACCCTAGTCACTATGGTCCTATGTCTGTTGACTCAACGCAAGCTTCGAATATGGAAATAACGAATTCAGGGGAGGATTTTTAGCTATCATTACGCACCAACTTATTTCCAACTTTTGAGGTGTTTAATTCCTTTCCTAGCATAAATCCATACCATAATTATTCGCTTGATTTTGAAGCCCAAATTGAGGATATTGATACGGCTCTACATAAGTTTGATGCCCATGTAATTGACCTGATTACTAAGCCAGCTATAACTCCATCAGTAATGGCTCCTCAAGGAGGATTTTTTGGGATAACTTTGGGTATCTCTAAAATAGTTTCACAAGACTCAAACTCCCACGTGGAAAACCCTACCACATCTCTCACATCTATTACCATAGCACCCTGTAAGTGGAAGAAGTTAGACCGTATCATTCCTATCTCTGGCTCCCAAACACGCAGCGAAGTTACAACCAAACAAGAGAGAGAAGTTGATGAGGATTTTCAACCCGAGTTACATAATAAGAAATTACAGGTTTCAATGGAGGATAGTCAGAATTTAATATTGGTGGAGGCTGTTCATCAACCCCGCCAGTCACAATGAGTTTCCTATTTTGGAATTGATGCAGGCTTAGGAACCTGCAGATAAGGAAGTGTGGTGGGCCTTTTGTGATTTTGGGCTAGACTGCCTTCTGCTGTACTAGGCCTGAGTATTCTAGATAAGAGAGTTGGGATCGGTCTAATTATAACTCACCTTGGTCCGGCTTGCGCACAAACTATGCCCTGTTTGCCGAAACTTTAGTCACATGCCCATGGCAAACGAAGTTGCTACGGAAGAGTTATGACAGATAAATGCAATAAAACAATGGTTAAAAAAAAAAAAATGTTACTATTAGGTGAAACAAGCAAGGGATCCTTAATTTAAATAGGGAAAAAGAACACATTATAGGTGAAGTTGTAAAGACGAGATAAGAAATAGTAGCAATAAGTGATAAAATCAAGGAATGAAAGATCAGTTTGCCGCGCTCAATTGTATTATGGGGCTAAGGTCAAGGAGGGAACCACTTCCTCAATGTGGGTAACCTCACAAGATGATCCTGCCATAAAAATTATCCACTTTGAGAGAACGGGCCTGAATAGCTTATGCCCAAACGAGTTCTTTATCCTTAACAGAGGGTAGGCATTTAGAGGGAGAGAAGGGAATAGCCTATTGGTGCATGCCTACCATTCTACACTCCCTATTTCTTTTCTTTCTCTTTTCTCTCCATTTTGTTACTTTGATTGTTTCTCACTCTTTTCTTTCTTTCTTAATGCTTGCTCGTGTGGTGTTATGGTGATGGTGGTGCTGTGATTCTCTTCTAGAGGTTACTATGGTTATGGTGATGTTATTGTGCACAGCAAGGACCTTTTATATACTGCTTGTTGTGACTGGTTTTTTACCATCTTAGCCTTTAACCACTTTTGTCTGGTTCAGGGTGTTCCTCCTGACCACCCTCTAGTTTGTTAGCTGTCCAACCACCACCATTTACCTGTATTGGCTGTGCCACTCCCCATTACTAGATAAAAAAGACTGTTTTGTTTGCTTACTCACTGTGACATTCTTATCCACCACAGTGTGGGTATTCCCTCTTGCTATCCCTCATGGCATGCACCTAGTAATTTCAACTTATTATTCCTTCTTTTGAGTGGTATGTCATCCCAGCAGGATATCACCCCCAAAAGAATATGAGCGGGAACTCCTAAATAGGCTTTCCTTCCTCTCCATCGCCAGACCATACCCTCTCTTACCTCTGGCCCATGACCCACCACTCCTGTATTGGCTGGGTATAGGTTGGTAGTGCCTAGGCCTTGCGCGTGCTCCATTTCTTATGTACGTTGAAAGCTTGTTTGTTGCTCATGCGTTTGCCATGGTCTGAAGGCTCATTTATGCATTTTGCCACTCATCCTTGATCTCTTATGGTGTGAATGTGTTCTGATTTTCGATTCTTCATTGGCTTGCTCCTTTCAAGGGCTGGGCCTTGCTTGATCGCGAGTTTTCCCCTCTTTAGCCCATCCTCTGCTCCTTTTGTAGTCTTGTTGTCATTCCTACCATACTACTCTGCTATTCCTACCTTGGTATTATTTGACCCGTGCTTGTTAGGCCTCTTTGGGCATGCTGCTTGTTCTTCTCTCCATGACTCAATATGGTCATTGGATTTCTACTCATGCTACTTTGGGCTTTCTTAGCCCATTACATTACTTGTGGGCTCTTTTATCCCCTTTCTTTCTTCTTGAGCATCCTTGGGCCATTTGCTTTCCTTGGGCATCCTCGACCCATTTTCTAACTTTGCATTCCCATGGGCTTTTACTGACTCTCTTGGGCTTCCCTAACCCAATTACTCATCCTTCATCTTTAGGGCTCATGGGTTTTCCATTAAACTCTTACTTTCTTACTTCATTACCTCGGGCTTGTTGTGGCCTATTCTTACTTTTCTATATCACATAATGCCCATGAGTTTACTACTTCTCTTTCTGGGCTCCTTTAGGCCCATTTATTTACTTTATGGACCTATAATCCATTGTTCCTACCATTCAGGCTTAATGTTTTTCTATCAGTCTACTAACTCTTCTCTACCTATATTGTTAGGCTTCTTCCTGCTACTGGGCTTCCAAAACGAGCATCAACATGAGGGAGCTTGAAGTATTGATTTGGGCTAAAAATCCATCTACCATGTTTTTAGTTGAAACATGGGCAGATGAAGCAAGGCTAAAAGAAATTAAACGCAACATTGATTTCGAGAACTTATTTTTTGTAAAAAGAAATACTAAGGGTGGTGGCTTGGCTCTTTATTGGAAAAATTCCATTGATATTCAGGTTGAGTCTTTTTCAAAAAACCACATTGATTACATCATTGATAGAGGAAGGGAAAGGTCTTGGAGATTCATAGGTTTCTATGGTGAATTCGTGACCCACAAGCGTTTTGAATCTTGGAACAGACTTTGGCAACTCAATAATAGAATTAATCTCCCTTGGCTTTGTGCTGGGGATTTTAATGAATTAGTCCGAAATTCTAAAAAATTGGAAGGAAGCCATAGAAGCCAAGCACATATGCAACTCTTTAGGGATGTTATCAACGAGTGTGGTTTTATCGACCTCAATTATGTTGGTTCACAGTTTACATGGTGTTAGGGTATTTTTTTTTACATCTATTTTTGTTTAAATACCACCTATTTATTTTCAAACATCACCAACAAATTATTGGGCTTGTCTAAATATTTTTGCCTATTATCATGCTAGCCCACAACTATTCTGCCTTCCACCACAAAATTGGGCTACAAATATAAAACATTATAAGACCCAATATTTTTGTAAAGCCTATAATTTAGACTCATCCCCAAATTATTTATTTTATTGAGCGAGTTAAAATCTCATTCTTTTTAAAGTCCAAGAATACTTATACTTAGCAATATTTGAAAAGTCCATGATTCAAATCCATGGTAAAACAATTTTATCAATGGAATTCAAATCCATAATCAAAGCCCATGATTCAAATCCATGGCAGAACAATTTTATTAATGGAATTCAAATCCATAATCAAAACTTATGATTCAATTTCATGGCAAATTATTTATCAAAAAGCCTAGTTCTCACTGGCAATATCAAAAAGCCCAATTCTCACTAACAACATCAAAAAACTCAATTCTCATTAGCAACATTAAAAACCCAGTTCTTACTTGCAATATTCACTAGCAATATCAAAAAGCCCAGTTTTCACTGGCAACATAAAAAATCTCAATTCTTATTGGCAACATTAAAAGCTCAGTTCTCATTGGTAATATCAAAAAACCCAGTTCTCACTGGCAATATCAAAAAACTCAATTCTCATTGGCAACATTAAAAGCCTAGTTTTCACTGAAAATATCAAAAACCCCAGTTCTCATTAGTAATGTCAAAAACCTCGATTCTCGTTGGTATTATCCAATATTGTTAATACTCGGGAAATACCATATGATTAATTTACCTATGCCCATAACAACAGTTGTTTTTGAAAAAGTTTGAATGCTCATATGTTTCCAAATTCATGGGAAATTATGATTATTCTACTGTCATTATTCATAATTCTATTATTCGTCCTACAAGCTCACCATTTAAATTATGACATGATTATTGGAAACCATAAACATTACTTATGATATGGAATTCATCATTTCAAAATAGTAAATATTATTTACAAAGCATTTTGAAACAATTAAGTTTATGCTATTATTTTGACTATTAAAAATCATTGCTTAAAGATCCATTACAAGTATCTGTCAAAACCCAAACTACATTTAATATCCACTAACAATAAAAGTCCAAGAGGGATGAAAGCCCATGGCAATGTGTGTCATTGATGTCCATTTTGTAGGTCTAAATGTGTAAAAGCTCAAATGAAAAAAGGTCATAAGCACAGCCCAACCAAAGGGTCCAGCCTACGTGAACAAGCCCATTCCAAAAATTCCAGCAAAGGTAGAGGAATGAACTAGACAACTAGCTTCCTTCTTGTTCATCCTTGACCAAGGTCCAACTGGAGATCTCCACAAAAGACAACCAAATCTCTAAGAATGAACTAAGGGCTGTCCCATCAAATTTTTGCCACTCTCTCCTTGATGTGAACAATATCCAGAGGTTGTACTAGCAGTTAAAGTCTAATAGGTAATGGGATTTCATCATCTTCCTCAAAGCTCTATCTCTAGAGGAAGGAAGCCATAACCAAGTTACTCAAATCTCAAAAAATCAATTCTATAGATACCAAAAACGTTTAAGAATTGGTTCATGTGCCAAGCCCATGATTCCTAAAGGGGAAATTTTGGGAAAATGTGGTTTGAAGGGCATAAAGGAATCTTTAGTGGAACCCTCTGAAATGGGCTTAAAATTTGACAACTCACTTGGGGTGTTGAATCCTATTTCCTAGGGTTCAAATCTCAGTTGTAGCACCAAGATTCTTCTTTAATACTTGCCTTAATCCTATTGGTTGAACATAGCCTCAAAAATCTCAGCATTTAATGCAAGATTACCCAAATATTCACCCATGTGTCATATTGCCCAAAGAAGTAAGGAAGCCCCAAAAGAAGATTAGCCATTTATAGCCAAATCCTAGGATGAACAGTCTGCCATTTTGTCTCCTGACCAGCCCTACGTTTTTGGATTTTTGCTAATCACCCCCCTAAGCTCCACTATAAAAGGGTAATCACATCAGTCCCACAAACGCACACCAACCTCTCTGAAAATTCTATTATTCTTGTTACTTTTCCATATTCCAAATTGTAGCTTATAAATCACCTTTCTTGGCCCACACTCACTTAGCCTCAAACATTCCTTTTCCCTTTTTTGCATATCCTAAGTTCATAAATGCTTCCTAATCAACCATAAGCAACTTTTTTCCCCATTAAAGACTTAGCTTTAACATTATTTCCACCATCCCATTACAAGCTTACACATACTCACGCAAAACAGCCCTTACTACCCCCCTTATACCCCATATACATATTCCACAAGAATCTTGGTTCAATATCTGCTGCACTAAACTAGAATCTCTCTCTCTCTCTCCCTTCACACCATGCCAAATAACCCCTTTCTTCTCACCATAGAGCCATTAATCTTTACTTTTTGTTTTTCTATTGAAGGATATAGCGTGTTTGTAACAATGGAATTTTTCTTTCATATTGATGTAGTAGTTGCAGAAAATACCCCAAACCCTTTTGATCAAGACACACAAAAACTGCCTGAAGTGAACACCTTCTTAAATTTGTTCAATAATTAATTACTAGACTATAAGTTTAATTTTACCCTACTGTTGAAGAATTTTATTTTCTTGTATTGTTGTAAAGGACCACTAATCCATAAATTAACTATCATGAAGTGTTTTATTGGGCCTTAATGTTGTTCTTGCTAAGGTGCAACCTTTTCTTCTTACTTGGATAGACTTATCACTACATCGAAAGCCTTTGGGTATCATCTTAGAGCCCAACATTGAGTTTTGGCCTGGCCTTCCCATGTTTCATTCGAGGACATCAATTTCCCCTCAACACATGGCAAAAGCATTTTGTAGTCGAACACCCTATATGGGAAAGGTTGGATCGTGGATTAGTAAACAATGATTGCTTCTTGAAATTCTCGAGTTCAAAAATTCATCATCTTCAATTTGATTCCTCGGATCACTGTCCATTATGGATCATCCCCAATAGTTTAGAAATTCCGTGTATTACTAAACCATTCAGATTTCAAGAAATGTGGCTCTCGATTTGTGATTGCTCTGACAATGTTGAAGCTGTCTGGTATTCCAATGAAGTGGCATATCCTGCTATCAAGGTAATCCGAAATTTAGAGAAGTGTGGAAAAGAATTGGGGAGAAGGAAACGAAACCACTTTGGTAATGTAAGAAGAGACTCGGTGACGAAGAAAAAAGAACTTTCCGAGGCAGAGAAGGTAGCCATAAGTTCTAGGAATAATTTTTGATTAGAGAACTGAAATAGGAGATAATGGATTTGATTAACAAAGAAAACAAATTGTGGTTTCAAAGATCAAAAGTTTTATGGGCAAAGTTTGGTGATAGAAATTCAAAATTTTTTCACATCCATGCCTCTCAATGGATGAGGAAGAATTCTATCCAAAAAATCAGAGATATACATGGAGTTTGGAGATCAGATAAGGAGGGTATAGCGGATTGTTTAGTGGAATATTATTAAGAGCTTTTTAGCTCGGCCAATTTGCAACACTATGACACAACCACTAATTCAATTCAGAAAATCATTAGCCCAGAGATGAATTCTCAACTCTCAACAAAATTTATGGAATGGGAAGTGAAACAAGCTATTAATCAGATGGCTCCTCTTAAGGCCCCGAGGCCGGATGGTATGCCCCCTCTCTTTTATCAGTAGTATTGGAATTTAATTAGTGCTGATATTTCTCAATCTGTCATCCATTTTTTAAATTCTGCATCTATTCCTGAGAACCTTAATGACACCTTCCTCACTCTCATCCCAAAGAAAAAAAAATCCTGAATTTGCCTATGATTTTAGACCCATTAGTCTTTGTAATGTACTATATAAAATTTTCTCTAAGGTTCTAGCAAATAGACTTAAAAGAATTCTACCAAATATTACTACTGAACATCAAAGTGTTTTTACTAAAAGCCGTCTCATCTCTGATAATATTTTGGTAGCTTTTGAGTCTTTTTATAGATGCAGAAACATACAAGGAAGCATGATTACATGGCAATTAAACTTGACATGAGTAAGGCCTATGATAGGATGGAGTGGTCCTATCTTGAATCAGTGATGTTAAAGCTGGGGTTTTTCAAACTGTTGGATTAAATTGCTCATGCTGTGTCACAACAGCATTCTATTCAATCATTGCCAATGTGAATCAAAAGGCATGATCAAACCCTCTTAAGGCATCCGTCAAGGAGATCCCTTCTCCCCCTTCCTTTTCGTGCTTTGCACTGAAGGCCTTCATGGTCTCATTAGTAATGCTGCAGCTTAGGGGGACATTAAGGGTTACTCTATTGGTAGAAACAACCCAAGGCTTACTCACATTCTCTTTGCAGACGATAGTCTTCTATTTTGCAGGGCCACTAATCTAGAGTGCCAAAAAATTTTGGGTACTCTAGAGACTTATGGGAGATGTTTGGGTCAAACTCCCATTGGGCCTTTGCATGGAGATTGAAAGTCTTATTAGAAAATTTTGGTGGGGTTAAAAAGAAGACCGAAGAAAAGTTCACCAGGTTAAATGGAATACTCTTTGTAAGCCTAAATTTGAGGGTGGAATGAGGTTCAAATACCTGGCCAATTTTAATGACGCTCTGTTAGCAAAGCAAGCCTGGAGATTATTACATAATAAAAATCCTCTATTTTATAGAGTTTTTAAATCTAAATTTTTTCCAAATTGCTCTATCTTGGAGGCTCCGGAGTCTAGTACAAGTTCACATGCTTGGCATAGCATTTTGAAAGGAAGGGATGTCCTTTTAAAGGGTGCTAGATGGAGGGTAAGGTGTGGTGACTCTATTAGTGTATGGCAAGATTCATGGCTGCCATCTCATGATCATCCTCAAATTCTATCTTATGTAGTTCCAGGATTTGAAGAGGCTAAAGTGGTAGACCTCATTAACCCGGTCACAAGGAGGTAGGACGTAATTTGTTGCAAGGTTTGTTTCATCAAGATGAAGTGGAACTAATTCGTAGCATTCCCCTGAGTCCTATTCTAGTAGAAGATAAATGGTCTGGCCTTTTAATCTATCAGGTGTGTATTTGGTGAAATCGGGTTCAAAGTTCCTGGCCACAGTAAACTCTCCTTCCCCTACTATAAACGTTCTACCTCTTGATAATGGCATTTGGAAACTGGTTTAGGGCCTCCCGTTGCTGAACAAAGTCAAAAAAAAATTTTGGTGTGCTTGTGAGACGCTATCCTAGTTAAGTGGAGCCCATGGAAAAGAAAAATTCTTACTAACAATATCTGTGAGCAATGCAAGATGAGTGCAGAAACCATTTGCCATGCATTATTGGAATGTCTGAAACTTGCTGAAGTTTGGGATTCCATTCCAGGTTTCACCTTTCACCAGCTACATTCCTTTCCAACAATCAGGAATCTAGTTTCCTTCGCTTATAAGGAAGGGAAAAATCTTGAGTTAATGGCAATGGTCATGTGGACTTTATGGTACCGGAGAAACTAGTTGTACATGCAAGTTAGATTTGAGCTTATTTATGGGAGTGAAATAAGTTATCTAACAGTATATTTACATGAGGAAGCTCGAAAAGATGCAAGTTTTGACATGACACTCAAATAGGAAATAAAGAAAGTGATGGTAGGACATAAAAAAGACGCACATTTAAACAACAAGAAGAAGTAGATTATCAAAACAACACAAGATGTACGTGGAAAACCCTAGAGAAGGGATAAAAAACCACGATTTGAGCAAGAACATAACATTCTTGCTCGGCTCAGCTTGTATTATGTATGAAAAAGAGATCATTCTACAATGAAGTTGCCTTTCCTTCCTACCAACTCTCCATTTTCATCTCAAAATATCTATTTTGGATTCTTGCTCTAATAGCACAACTACATGTTCCTCTTATATTCTAAGGAATGTGGCTGAATATAAGGATAGGTGTCAAGTCATCAAATTCTCTCTTTTGCATCTTTTCACAGCTATGATATTATTTGCTAACTAAGGGATAAGAACTATGCCAACGTGGCACTGGGACTCGTAGGTAGGTAGCTTTGCCACTGCTTGGGAGACAAGTCTTGGACATTGAGAGGGATATCAAGAGTACTGTGATTGTTACACATATTCCTAAGGTGACTCATTGTGCATTCAACCAATAAAGGGTGTCCTCATAGCCTCTGACCTTAGAAAGTCACTATCGCCCTTTTTGTGAGTGTTTTGAGTACCATGTCAGGTGTAAATCTTACTTCCTTCCCAAGGTAATCACGCCTTTAGCACGGACCAAGACAAGATCCCTTAGCCAACGCTTACTCTCCCTTCCCTCACAGCTACTCCACGTGTAGAGTCCAAATTCAACCACTTACGCATTCTCTCATGTCTTAGTGGTGTTATGTACACCAGTTGAGAGTTAGCTCAAAAGATTTCCCTATATCCCAGGTGAACCCTTAAGCATCACAAGCCCTTTTTGACTTTAAGTGAACTGATAGTGCTAGTGCTCCCTCTTTTCAACCTATTGACCTCTCCAACCAACCTCAATTCCAATGGTCTCCGCCTCCATGTGGCTTTTTGAAAATTAATTTCAATAGGGCTATTTTTCTAGATTTGGGTAAGGCTGGTTTGGGAGTGGTAATTCGAGATTAGCAAGGTAATGCTATCGCTTCACTCTCAAAACAAGCTCTTCTTCCCTTCTCATCTGATATTGTTAAAGCACTGGCAGCAACAAGGGCAATTTCATTTGCCTAGGAGCTCGGCCTCACTTACTTTATTCTCGAAGGGGACTCATCAATAGTGATTAATTCACTCATCTCTGATGCAAACTCCTTTTCTCCCTTTGATCACATTCTCTCTTTGGCAAAATCAACTTTGAATACCTATAATTGTATTTCTTTTTCTCATGTTTATAGACTTTGATAGGCCAAAAACGAATTGACCCCTTATGATAAATTAACCAATTAATTTAGTCAAGTGAATTACTTAAGTTAATTAACATGAAAACACATGGTAGCACAAACAAATCACCAATAAACTAAGTACGGAAAATAAATTTGACATGGTGATTTGTTTACGAATGGGGAAAACCTAACGGCAAAAACCCACTGGGTGATTTTCAGGTCATCACTCCCGAAATTCCACTATTATCACAACAAGGAGTTACAAGTAAAGGAATTCAAGTACCTTATACCAACCTACAGTTAAACCCTTACCCCAATATCCAATTGGACTTGTTCTGTAGTGACAATTTCTCCTTTCGATGCACGGCTCTCAAGTATGTGACTAACCAATTGCGCGGATCCTAGTACGCGACTTCAATCACCAACTAGAGAAGGTTGTTGGCTGCAAAGTTATTCAGTTCATCCACATGATGAAGATCAAAAAGATGCTTGGTCACAAAACCCTATGGTGCACATACACAGCAACTTCTTCAGAAGAGATGAACTAGGGCAAAACTTTGTCTCCGGTCACAATCTACTTGAACAAACTATTCTCATAGTTTATGCAACTTGTGAACACTTTGACAGCCCTTAAAATAATCCTTTTATATGTATAGGGTTGTGAGAAAAGAAAACCTAAACACATAAAACTGGATTGGAATCAAAACAGAACTGAAATTCTGTTTTTCATAAAGCTTGACAGATACCTGTCTGTTGAGATGCTGTCGAGTAGCTGTCGAGCCAAGGGGCTAGAACAACTTCTTAAGCTCGATGGATAGCTAGCTGTCGAGCTTTAATGAACAGTACTTCTTCAGCTTGAATCTTGGACAGACTTGCATGTCTTCAACACTTGATCTTGAAACATAGTTTCTTGAAGTATTAAATACATCCTAAATTTACCCAAATACAAGTAAAGTGCGTTTTATCAAAGGATTAACTAATTATATAATATAGTGACATGTTCCTAACAAGTGAATTACATATGTCCTAATAGACTTGGCAACAAAGTAGCCCACAACCTAGCTAAACATGCTAGACATGTTAGAGGTTTATCGGTGTGGATGAAGAATGTTCCTTCACACCTGAATTCTATTCTTTTCTCCGATTTCGGCTAATCCTTTTGATTTATATTAATAGTCTTCTTTCTCAAATTTTTTTTTTTGAGTTAAGGTCATCAGTCTTGCCACCTTATTAGAGTTTTTAATCCAACTACAACTTACCCCACCTGCTTGCTAGGTTTAGACAAATAATTTAAATATAAATTTCAAGGTATATTTTGTTGTTTAAAATTTCAAATGATGAGTTTGAAATTTTGTTGTTTAAAATAAAATCTGAATCCTAAATTATGAATCATGAATCGCATGAAAAACGACTAGTTTGCCTAGGTGTTTCAAGTTTTTTTTGGGAAAATAATGGGGTTTCTACTTTGGAGGACTTAAATCCTCTTTGAAAAAAAAAAAAAAAAAAAAAAAAAAAAAACTAGCTGAGGTAAGATTATTTTTAAAACCCTTCATATCGCCCTACACAGAAAACCAACCCCGGTTATCTCTTTCTGATTGAAGTGCCGCCTCCTCCTCCTTTTAGTCTGATTCAAGCTCACTCTCTCTCTCTATCTCTCCGCCGGACCACCCCATCAGTCCACGCCGACCGGTCAAATTCTTCTCAAAGGGCTTTTCTTATCTTAGTTTTATTCATCTATGCCTCAGTTTTATTCATATCACTGTCACTATAAAAAAAAAGTTCATTTTTTTAGTATTGGGTGATCTGAAAAGTGTTTGTTTTTCTATGCCAAGACTCATTCTCAACTAGGTTTTGCACTATCTCCATGAAGCATAGGGACTCAAACCAAAAACCCAATTCAAAATCTGGGATTTCTGGTCACACCCACAAAAGAATCGTTATTGAAAACGTTTGTGAACCTAGAGCTGAGCCTAGTGATGGCGTGGCGTTCCACATGACCCTCTTATTCTTCACTACCCGTACCCCTTGGGTTCGAGCCTCCAAAGTCGCCATTGCCCATTTCCATGGTCTTGCCCAAGGAGGAGGAGGGTCTTGGTCTCGACCCTTCAATGAAAAAGAGGTAATCTTGAATCGAAATTCCGAGGCTTGGTTTGTTAAGGTTGTCTGTACTCTATTTGTTCGTTTTCATTTGTCAGATACTTGTTTGGGTTATTTGAGTAAGAACTTGACCCCTTTGGTTGCTTTTGAGGTTGTTAGACGGTTAGACAATCCCAAATTGGGCTTGAAGTTCTTTGAGTTTAGTAGGGAGAGTTTGGGTCTTAATCATTCTTTTAAGACTTACAATTTGCTTATGAGGTCTCTTTGTCAAATGGGTCTTTACGATTCAGCCAAAATGGTGTTTGATTGCATGAGGAGTGATGGGCATTTGCCTGATAGTTGGAATGTGGGATTTTTGGTTTTGTCGTGTGCACAAGTGGGCAGGTTTGATCTTGCCAAGAAATTGCTTGCTGAGGTTCAGTGTGATGAGGTTGGACTTAGTTCTTTTGTGTATAATAAGTTGTTGGATGAGCTGGTTAAGCGGAATCTAGTAGATGAGGCTGTTTGCTTATTTAGAGAGCATATGGGATTGCATTCTCATTTGGATACTTGCACTTTCAATATTCTTATTCGAGGTTTATGCAGAATAAGAGAAGTTGATAAAGCTTTTGCGATTTTCAATGATATGGGGAGTTTTGGTTGCTCTCCTGATGTAGTTACATATAACACTCTTATAAATGGATTATGTAGGGTCAATGAGGTAAATAGAGGGCATGAGTTATTGAAGGAGGTTCAGTCAAGAAGTGAGCTTAAACCGGATGTTGTAACTTATACATCAGTTATATCAGGTTATTGCAAATTGGGTAAAATGGAGGAGGCCTCTGTTCTTTTTGATGAGATGATCAGTTCTGGAATTAAACCAAATCCAATCACTTTCAATGTTCTCATCAACGGCTTTGGTAAGGCTGGTGACATGGTTTCTGCACTGACCATGCATGAGAAGATGATCTTTCTCGGTTATTTTCCTGATGTTGTTACCTTCACTTCCCTAATTGATGGGTATTGTCGAACCGGTCAGGTAAACCAGGGTTTGAAGCTTTGGCATGAGATGAATGCGAGAAATGTTACTCCCAATGTGTATACTTTTGCTGTTCTTATCAATGCTCTATGCAAGGAGAATAGATTGCATGAGGCTCGTGATTTTTTGAGGCAGATGAAGTGTCATGATTTTGTTACAAAACCATTTATGTACAACCCTGTAATTGATGGGTTTTGCAAGGCTGGCAATGTTGATGAGGCAAATAAGATCATGGCAGAGATGGAGGAGAAGAAATGCCACCCAGATAAAGTGACATTTACTATTCTCATCATTGGGCATTGTATGAAAGGGAGAATGTTTGAAGCAATCAACATTTTTAGTAAGATGTTATCAATTGGTTGTGCACCAGATACCATTACTGTGAATTCTTTAATATCTTGCCTTTTGAAGGCTGGTATGCCTAATGAAGCCTTTCGCATTAAGAAAACTGCATCTGAGGACCTGCATATGTCATCTTTGAAAAGAACCATTCCTCTAAGAACAGATATGGATATTCCAATGGCTATTTAATTGAAGGACTCCTACGGAAGTGGACTTAAATTGTTGTCCCAATGGTTGGACAAGGTCGCTCAGCCATTTTCCCATTGAGTCCAAATGAAACATGTCGAGCTTGTGGCGCAAAAGATTGACAAGCAAGTAAGTACTACGTCCATATCTATTTTTCCCCCTGAATTTAAATGAATTACCTCAAAATTGGCACTGATGACCTTTTGGTCAAATGCACTTCCTCCCCCCACAAGATTGGAGTGGTAGGTGAGGGTTGGGGTTCAAATCCCTTTGGGTGTGTGTGAGTATTTACATAGCAGAAAAAAGATTGGCACTAATTGTCTTGGAACTTGAATGTATTTTATGCTTGCTTTTGCAATATGCTACCTCTTTGTCTTTCTTCTGAATTTAGAAGCAAGTCTATCTGTGGCCAAGGTGATAAATGGTGGGTTGATCTTAGGTTTTGAATCCTTCCTAGCACCTAGAAATGCGGGCAGTTTTGGGTGGTTTTTTCAGGGGGATGGGTGGGTGCGGGGAAGATCAAGTGAAAATTCTAAAAAAGCTAATCATTCTTTCACCTGCCAATATATTTCAGTATTTGAATCTTTGAACATATTATATAAGGTGAACTTCAAGACATGTCTGAAACTTCTGGGTTTGAAAATATATCAGGAATTGCTATAATGATTTCTTGTTGCGACCCCAGGGGTCATGTGTAGGTCTGCTACAGTATATTAGAGAACCACATTACTCTAAGAGGTATAGCTTTATTGTTTAGATTTGAGTTTGGTGAGGTTCATGAGTGAAATTAATCTTATAATGGGCTCAAGGTTGAAGACCAATTTTATGTACCTCTCAAATTTATGTTATTTTTTCTACTCACAAATTTTATTGTGCAACTTATTATGGCAATAAGGGTTCACTGTATAGTTGTTTATCAGAAGGAGACTTATGCTAGTCCTAGATCCTATTGTTGATCATGTGCCAAAAATGGCTTGATGGAATGAATACCCCAGGAAGTGGGAACAGTTTTTACCATGAGTCACCTAAAGACATGATGAAATTTGTAGATAATCTAGCTTAAAATTACTTGCTTAGAGGATTGGTGTTAGATTACATTCTTTCTTTACTTATTTTAGATCTTAATGCCTTTTTTTTTTGTGATTATCTGAATTGCAGGCTGGGATCTAATGGATGTTTAGAAGACATTTTTGGAATCCTGACTGAAATTCAATAGTAAATGTCTGGGAAATTTTGTAATTTAAATTTTTTACTATTAATTAGTTAAAATGGCAAAAACAGGGTTCAATCCCCCCCCCCCCCCCCCCACTTGTTGTAACAATTGAATTATATAAAAGAAACATGGCAAACTTTTCAAAATATTTGGTGATATAGGCATATAGCCTTTTCTAAAATGGTGTTTTCAAAACACGATTTCTGCACTTGAATTGTGTTTTGAATACACAGTTTCACTTAAAATGTTGAGTTGGTTGAGATGGGGTGGCTTTTTTGTTTGTTCGTTCTTTTTTTTTTTTTTAAAGATATCCACTGATAAATCATGATTTCGAGACACAATTTCTGGTTAGCCATTTTACCACCCCCAACAATTTGGTCACTTTACCAAATATAGTACCCCCCCCCCCCAAAACAGCGACTTCAGCCCTCAATTGCCCGCCACTATCGATTGTCCATTGCCCCCCTTTGCTCTGCCTCTCTCCCTCTCACTCGGGCTGTGTGAGGACAAATGGTGCGTTTTATTTTAATTTTATGCTGTGTTTTTTTTTTTTTTTTTTGGTGGTATTTCTCACTTACTAAAAGGCTATGTTTAACTGCTGTGATTTTTTAATTTTTTTTCTTGCTTACTAGAAGGCTCTTTTTAATTGCTGTGATTTTTGAGAAATCTGAAGAAAGTGGAGTAATAAACATGGGAAGTGATTTCGAATGGTGGTTTTAAACCATGTTAGAATGGAAAATTGTTACTATTATTTTTAATTAGTGCTTCTGTTTCTAAAACCTATGTTTGCTTGCTGAGAAAATGGGGGAATAGCTTAAAATTCTGTGACTTATTTATTTGGGTTGAATTATTGAGTTTGATTTGGAGTGAAGTACTGTTCTCGGTTTTTTTATTTATTTTATGGATTTCATGTTCCTCCTGTTATACTTATCACACTTTCAACTGACTCCTCAAATATTTTTGTTTTGATATACCTCTCTTTTTGGTGGAAGGGTAGCATTTTCTTTCTTCATCACTGGCTTAGTATCTTTTTCTGCTTCAAGCCTTCAATATCATTCAACAGTTTATTCACTGTCTCTCCAACCTCCTCCGCAGATACTTCATCGGATTTGGACATAGAGGTCAGTAATATTAACAGAAATTGAGGTTAAAATTGGTCAACTCTAGTCCTATAATGTGACTAGAGTAGACCTATTGCATTTAATTTGTATCTTTCAGGTTATGTCATGGCATTGGTGCATCTATCTGCCCGTTAACTCTGTTTTTTTCCATCGCAATTTTAGACAAAGTAACCAACATTTGATTACATGCATGTTATACTACTGTGCCCCTCAATGTATTGTGACAGAAATAGTCTCTCCAAAGTTCCTGAAGCATAATATAGACATAGGGCGATGTTTCTGCAATACAGCAGTAAACCAAGACACCTAATCCCTATTAAGCAACAAAGTTTAATTATCCCCTTTTAGACAACCCCTTTGGATAAGTTGCATGGCACCTAATGTTCATTTTGATGATTAATGATGCAGCCCTGGAAGAAAGATCAAGTTGTCATCTTTAAAGAATTTTTTAGTTTTGGCAACATGAAGCTTTCAATGTGTGTATATAATGCCAGATTGAGACAATCATATGGTTTTGAAGGTCAATTCATTAGTCTAGGGACAAAGTTTGGCTATAAACTTGGTTATAGGCTTATAGCCAATGGCTACAACTCGACTCAATATCATTTTATTGGATGTGAATTTTGACAAATCCGCCATTTGATTATATTTTCTTCTTATATCCTTCATACTTGCAAAATTTTCAGAAAATAAAAAATCAATAGCTATATCATCAATTAAATGTTTAAATTTCAAGTTTTTGTAATCTAAAATTATTTATAATAAAATAAGTTTATAGATCGGATAGTAAATAACATCCAATTGATATGTAATTTGACATGTGTGTTAAGAATATTAAGAACGTGCGATCCAATAACATCCAATTGATATATTATCTGACATGTGTGTTAAGAATATTAAGAATGTGCAATCCAATGCCCAATGGTTAAATTTTCAAAATATGTAGCGATGTTAATTTTTTTAATGGGAGTTGTAGTCATTGACTAGAACCAAGTTTGTAGCCAGACTTTGTCCTTAGTCTAGGGGTTCTAGTGCCAAATTTTATTTTTGGGGTTAATTTCTTAATTATGGTTGGTCTAGTGTCTAGATTATTCTACAATTTTTAACAGTATTGCAATCTTTTTATTAGGATCCATAAATTAGGAGTCATAATCCTAGTGGGGTATATCATTGTTCTACAGCTTGTACCAACAGGTACCCTCCTGATGCAGTGCATTGCTTGCCACTATACTGATGATGCAGCCCATGTTGCTGCCAGATTGTGCATGCCATTTGCTTTCTCACCTTTCTTTGTATTTATAACTCCTTTAGCATTCTCTTAATCTGTTTAGATTTGTCTTTTGCATGTGTATTAATTCAGTAGCTGTTGGGTTAGGTGATTCAGTTAATTTTTCAGCGCTAATTGTTTTCTTCACTTGCTGCTAAAAATAGTAGCTTATAATTCGTTTGGCACCTTTTGATGTTTCCAATGGAGATGTCCGGGGTTCAATTGCACCCCCACCCAAATTGTAACTATGATGCATCACCCCATTAACATTCCATTGCTCTAACATTGTTTATAACATTTTTGCTTTTGGGTAATTGTTTGAGTTTTACATGCATTAAGTGATGTTTGTGTGTTTGGTATCATGATTGTTTTGTATTCTCTTAGTACAAATGCATCGGTTGGTGTCAAACTGAGTGGTGTCAAACTGAGTAATTCTTAGGTTTTAGATGGTTCTATTGTTTTATTTTCTCATTTTCTCTAAACCAAACGGAGGGGATTGCATGGAAATTTTGTACAACAAACAAAATCCAAGCCTTAGTCCCAAATTTTTGGGTTGGCTATGGGTCCTTAACAAATCAGTGGGTTGGCCACATGTATTCTATAATAATGTTATTTTTAGAAATTTTGTACGAATTTTAATTTCTGGCAGTGTAATTTCTGTTTGTTATTCTTGAATTTTAAGGTTTATTTATTTATTTTGTGTGCATGATTTGTATTGTATTTAATATAGTTGCTGAGAAAATTAAGAAAAGTAAATGTAAGTGGTAATTTGGATGGTCAGGTTGCATGTGGAATGTTGGTTAGTAAAAAAAAAAAAAAAGGTTTGTAACTTTAGTTCTACAATGTAATCCTACTCTAAAGGGGTGAATTAGTATAAGTGATTTGTAACATCAGTGATCGTTCAGGGAGTTGGTTTGTTTGATTTGGTTTTAGGCTGCACTTGTTTGTTGCTGGTAGTTGTTAGGGCCTGAGCTTTCTTAACTGCCCTATATGATCAGGTTGTTAGGATTATCACCTATGGACTATCATACACATTTCTGGAATATTTAGGACATACTCCTTATATTTAATTAACCTTGAGACTTTAATTTGGTGAACTCAATTTTTGATGGTCCATAGTTGTAGTATTAATTGGGTTTTTTGTTCTTAAGGTTTTTTTTTTGTCTTACCTTTGCATACTTATATTGTTGCGAGTGTAATGAATTGGTTTTGATTTTGTTATCGTTTAGATTTGATGTTTTTAGACCTGTAGGCTGACTTGTTATTTGATTGATACCGAAGTAAAGAAGATCGTGGTTGATGCTAGGGTTTTTTTTTTTGGTTGTGTGTGTGTGTTATATTCAATTTGATGCACTTTTGGTTTAATAGTAAATAATTTGGAAAATCAACTTCATCACAGGAACAAGCATTGGATCACAAGTCAAACTCTACTAACCAAACCAACCTTGTGAAACGTCACCATAACACATTCTCAGACCCTGCTGCCAAATTTATGTACGTGAATCATGGACATCATTAAACTCAAGCAGATTGGCGACAAGAATAAATCTCTAATAGATGTATTAATTTAGAAAATATTTACTGTAATTTTCCTTTTTATACAACTGATGTAAAGCAGATTGTAAATATATATGCAAAACCTCTCGCAGAGTGTGAGGTCTAACACCAATTATTTTCTTCTTTAGTAGAATTCTTTAGGTTATTTATTTATTTATTATTTTTTTAGAGTAGAAGAAAATTCTTTAAATATTATATTGTATTTGTGGAATTCTTCCAGAAATATTCATTTGAAATTGTGAATCCAATGATACTGGCGGGAAGAAAAGATTTTTAGTTTTGTTTGACTGAGGTAGCATGTGACATATCCTGCTGGCCAACATTGATAGTAGATATTGAACTCTTGATAGGGATTGCTTGTGATCCCCCATAGCCCCCTTTTTCCCATTGTATTTATTGTGTCAAAAGGGTATTAAATAATAATAACAAAGTAATAGATAATAGTAAATTGAAATAAATCACAAAATGCGTTTTTTAAACAAAAGCACAATCTTATTATATATTATGTTGAAATAGTGTTTTCAAAATACAATTTTACAACCAAACATATGAATAGAAATAGTTGTTTTATTACAACATATTTTATTCTCAATAGTAAAGATTAATATTCTTTATAATAAAAAGAGATTAATATTCCTATCATAATCTTCATTCAATATACAAAACATGTAGGCCTTTTTGGATATATATCGCTGTTAGTTTCTTTAAAACTTTCTTACTTTTCCTCATATATGTGTTAAAATATTTAGTATTTAAAAAAAAAAAAAAAAAAAATACAAAACAGGCCCTAAGTTATTTGTTTAATCTCACTCTCAAGTAGGTTTCAGCTAAAAGAAAATTTCTTGGAATAGTTCCATGGATTTCCATAATTTCTATACAATGCCAAGATTTGGCTCAACCAAATTCTTTGCCTCCATTTCACAAGTTTTCTTCTAAATCATGCCATTTGAACACTATTGACATCTAAAATTGAAATCATTCGTTGGAAAAATCTCATTTAGTGAGCGTAGTGGCTCTACCACATTGAATATATTATTCAAACAATTTATTTTTCATAGATTAGAGGTTGTACCTCGAAGATTATAAATATCATTAGGCTCTACATCTAGAGGGAAAAACGTAAATAGTCCAAAATTTCTATAAAACTTATCTTGTTTTGAGTGTATAGTTTGTATAATTCTCATACATAATTAGCCATGATGTGGTATAAAGGTTAAATATGGCATTGAAGTAAAAAAGTGCAGATTGAAAGTCGTCTTGTTGATGAAATTCTTATGTATGGTATTGCATTGATGTTAGTGTTACTTATCTAGAGAATTTTTGGTATTATTACGATTATAGTTCTTAGATATTTTTTGGTTTTTTTTAAAATATTTCTTGGATCTGATAGTGTATAAATTCCCACATCATTTTTTACATACACATCAATATTTTCCTTCTCTTTCTTCTTCTAAAGATTGATTTAAAAAAATATAATTGCTGAAGGCAAGGATGCATTTTACAAATTCTGGGAGTTTCACAACAATCTGAGGAAAATTTCCACAAGCAGTGACTCAAAAGGTATGTTCCTTTCAAATTCTTTTTTAGTATCAGGAGTCACGCCAGTTTAAGACTATTTTTTAAATACGTATCTCTATTTTCTCCTCCTTAAGACAGATTGGAAAAAAAAAAAAAAAATTCTAGTTGTTTAGAGAGGACAGGGACACATTTTACAAAATTTGGGAGTTTCACAATAGCCAGAGTAAAATTTCCATAGGTAATGACTCAAAAGGCTGTATCTGCGTAATATTATGACACTAAAATTAAAAAAAAAAAAAAAAAAAAAAAAAAAACCTCAAAGCATGCAGAAATCACGTGCTCAGAGGCTAGTATATATTATTCACTTTACTTTCTTTAATTTTCCTCAATGCTAAGCTTGCATGCACACTCACCAAATAATATAAGAGAAATTCTAGGTACACAACTTTTATGCTACAACTCTGACATAATCAATTGTGAGTAGTGGAAAAATAAAATTATTAGCCTATACTACATAATAGATAGTCAACATTAGTTACCGGATGTTGCACATAGACACATACCAAACAATCTCTATCTCTCTATTAACACCAAGATATAATATTTAAAAATTAGATTATAACTTAAACTTAAATATGCATCGGATTATATCCAAGATAAAGTAAGCTTCTTTAAAAAATAAAAAGAATAAAAAATTCCCATTTTGTTATTGTTGAATTTTATACTTCAACTATGATATTAAATTCTCTATATGAAATTAACATTAGTTTTGTTTGTGTTATTTCATCAAATTATATATTTAATACATCAAATTAATCTTGATTTGGTTAATATTAAATAAATAAATTTAATTAATATTTAAATATAAAATACCTCACCTAAAAATTCCACCTTAGGTCCCAAGTTATGTCGAGCTGCAGTGTAAAACTAAAAGTCCCAAAATATACCTGCTTTTGTTGACTAAGTTTAAATACATTTGATGTCAGTGAGTATAATTCTTGGAACTTAAAATGCCTTTGACAAGATAATGGTCAGTTAGTTTTTATGATAATTTCCTTATTTCAAAAAAGAAAAAAAAAAAAAAAAAACCTTTAAGAAGGAAAACGAAAATATATAATGGTGGACAAAGTTTTAAAAATTCTCTCTCTCTCTCTAACCAACTCAATGTTGACTTCGAATTAACAGTGTGATTATATATATATATATATATATTATGTAAAAATATCATTTTGATCTCTACATTTTGGGATCATAATCAATTTGGTCCTTACTATTTTTAGAGCATTCCCATCAGCTCATGTAAACTCATCTAAAATACAAAAAATGCTCCAGTTTACACATTTTATCCCAAAATCCTTCCACATCAGTTTATGTAAAAATATCTAAATATACAAGATGTCTTGCAAAATGAACAGTAACCGTGTATATATACACGGCTACTGTTCACCGTGTAAACAATTTTTTAATATTATTCTCTCCTCTGTCAAACCGCTTCCCTTCCCCAACCATTGGGACAACCCAGTGCGCCAGAATAACCACCAAACCCATATTAACCAAACTCAACTGAAAATTAACCCAAAATCAACAGAAAATCCAAAATCAACTGAAAATTAACCCAAACACATCCGCAGACAAATCAGAGATACACTTGCTCAAAAGTGAAAAAAAAAAAAAAAACAAAAAAAAAAAACAAAAACACAGAGATACACTTGACTGGAACAATCGGAGCTCGTGGGTCTCACTTGATCGGAGCTCGTGGGTATGGGTCTTGCCTGATCGAAGCTACGAAGATACAATAACTGATCGGTGCTTGTGGATCGGAGCTAGGGAAATCTCGGTCAAATCTTATCTGGTCGGATCTGATTGGTGCTTGTGGATCAGAGCTGTGGATCGGAGCTAGGGAGATCGGTGCTTGCCTGATCGGAGCTGTGGATCGGAGCTATGGATCGGAGCTAGGGAGATCGGTATAGAGATGATCGGAGCTAGGGAGTTGTGGATCGGAGCTGTGGATCGGTATAGACCGAGAGGGAGAGTTGATTCACAGAGAGAGAGAGAGCTTTAACAGAAAAAATGAGAAAGAAATATGGGTTCACAGAGAGAGAGAGAGAGAGAGAGAGAGAGAGAGAGAGCATTATCGGATAAATGAGAAAGAAAATGGGTTCAGAGACAGAGAGAGAGCGAGAGAGAGCTTTAACAGAAAAAATGAGAAAGAAAAATGGGTTCAGAGAGAGAGAGAGAGAGAGAGAGCTTTACCAGAGAAAGAAATGGGTTCGGAGAAAGAAAGTGAGAGCTTTACCAGAGAAAGAAATGGGTTCGGAGAAAGAAAGTGAGAGAGCTAGTTCAGAGAAAGAAAGAGAGAGAGAGAGAGCTTTATCATATAAATGAGAAAGAAAATGGGTTCAGAGAACACGCGCGTTGGTTGTTGAGGAAATAATTAAAAAATTGAGAATATTGATTATTTTAATAAAAGAGGTGTTAAAATAGATGAACTGATGTGGGTATTTTATAAAAGTGAAGGTGTAAAATAGAAAAAGTAGATTTTTAGTGTAAAAATAGATGTGTAAAATGCATGGACTGATGTGGATGCTCTTAACTTGCACTCAACTTAATTTCTACTGACAGAAAATGAAAATACTTACTTGACAAACAATTTGTACTGTTAATATGTCTAATATTAAAATATTAAATTAAAAGCTAATGTGTCTAAATTTGAATGTAAGATATGGCCAAGCCAGAGCTTAAATGAAAAAAAAAACCACATCAGCCTTTATATATTTTCGTGTACCAATTTTTTTCCTTTTCTTATTCTTTTGGAAACCCAAAGCCTCACAAAAACTGAAAAACACGTATGAATCTTTTGTTTTTTTTCATCTCTCTCAGTGGTTAATCTTTTGTTCTAAAAACAGATCCACCAAGCCACTCCCCTTCATCTCCATTGAATCAACTACATCTTCTTCCACCAATCAAAATCTCTCACCTTTTCTCTTACAAAGATCCATCCCTTTTCTGTTAAAGCTGATCTTTGTGAAAGTCCTAACCGGCAGACCATCCATTTCGAGGTGGAAAGCTCCAATACGATCGACAACGTGAAGGCTAAGATCCAAGATGAAGAAATCATCCCCCCAATCAACAGCGTTTAACCTTCGCCGGAAAGCAATCGGAATGTACTCTCGCCAATTACAACATCTAGAACAAGTTCACACGCAATACAAGAAAAGAACTAGAATGAAATTCTGTTTGGTTAGCAAGAAATTGCAAGAAACCAAAATAATAATATTCAGAAAATAAAAACGTAATTCGGTAGAGCCATTTGAACTTTTGCAGTAGATCCACGGTTGATGGTTGAACCACAACGTGAGAAGGCGAAGTATATCCTGTAAACTATCATAAACACCTTTAGCATTTGCTGCACATGCTATTGAATGAAAATATGAAGTGGCTGCTGCAACGACAAACTGTGCTGTAACATTTGGAACTTTAATATAAAAAGACATCACTGCGGTATCGAATAGAAAGATTGTAAGAATATTAAAAGAAGAAGTAAAGAAAAGGAAAAAGATTTGTACCAAAAAAATTTATTATTAAAAGCTGATGTGGTATTTTTTTTTTTCTTTTCATTTATGTACTGACGTGGCATATCAACCACTCAAATTTAGACACATTAGCATTTAATTTAATATTAGGCATGCCAACTGTACAAACCGTTTGTCGCATAAATATTTTTTGTTTGTGAGTTAATGGTAAGGACTAAATTAAGTATAAGTTGAAAATAATAGGAACTAAATTAACTGCTACCAAAATGTAGAGATCAAATTGATTGTGGTCCCAAAATGTAGGGACCAAAATGGTATTTTCGCTATATATATTATTTATAATTCAATAATTATAAAAAAGGAGGATTTGAACTTGAATGGATCTTATAGAAAGTCTAGAAGATGCTAACTGAGTTACAAGATTCTTAAAAATTATTTCTATTTAAAAGCAAAACCTTCCCTACATAGTTTTACGTTTCTTGTACTATTTTTTGCCAAATGACTTCCGATTGGAAACTAAAACCTATTACAGCTAGAGTAATGCTACAATTACAAGCTATTTACAATATTTTTATTGGTTCTCATCTCACTAATATCAATTTTTAACTTACAAATAACTACTCACTACATCAGTAATTTGTAAAAAAAAATTGTAAAATAGTTTGTGTATTTAGCATTTTTCATTACAACTGTCAATAACAACCTTGCTTGCATAATACTCCCACACATTAAACACAAAGCCAACCAACACAAAGCTCACTATAAATAGGCTAGACCAGTTTGCTGAACCTCTCCATATATATATATAGTTGCCCATAGTGACAACTAAATATACCATTAGAAAATAGAAACTTGAGTCGAGGAAGAATGGATTCAGTGAATAGAACCTCTCCAAAAATAGGCAACGGAGGATCCCACGGGCTGCACACAAAGGAGTGGCGTGACCACTTTCGGATGCCACTGCACTACCCTAGGTACACCAAAGCCGACTATGAGACCATGCCGGAGTGGAAACTTGATTGTTTGCTTAGAGACTATGGGCTACCAATCACTGGGGATGTTGACCATAAGAGAATGTTTGCAATGGGATCTTTCCTGTGGCCTCATTAGAAATTTTCATTTGTAAGGGTTGTGAACTTGTGATGTAAGCTGTTATTATGCATGATTTTGTTATGTACCTTCGAATTTGTTCTTTTTGTCTTCTGTGATGTAGATTACATTAGACAAAATTTGAATTTTTGGTGAAGTGGCACAAGCATATATGAAAATAGCAATCTTGAATCCAAAAGTAATTATATGTCATTGTGACAAGTAATTAGGTACGTATTTATAAATTTTACTTGCAGTATGTGTACTATGTTTTGGTCTGTACAAGTTAGTCCAGTCACTACAACAAATCTGACTTTTTTAAGGGTCGAAACCCTTAAAAAAAGTATTAAAGACCCTTGAAAAAAACTATTTTAAGAGTCCAGTTGACCCTTGATAACCTTCGAAACATATACCGTCGAAAAAGAAATTTTAACGGCCTTCATGGCCCTTAAAACAAGTGCTCTAATCTTATTTTGAGGGTCAAGAGACCCTTAAATAACCTTTTACCAAGATTTAAAAAATTTATATTTACAACCCTTGATAAATAAGGTTATTTAAGGGGTCTCTTGACCCTCAAAATAAGATTTTATTTTATTAAAAAAAAAAAAAAAACCACAATCATGCACAAATATATATATATATATATATTCACAATTGTTAAAATGATATGCTGTGAACATACAATTATTTCATAGCATATTCAGAATTCGGTAGAAATCATTCTCATAAGAGCATAAAAGAAAGAAGAAGAAAAAAAATGCCCATCAATGTTCTAGCAAGGGAATGAGCAAGCTGGTTGCCCTCTCTTTTTACATGTTTGAAGCTATATTTATGAAAAATCTCTTACAACATCTAAATCTCTTCAATAACATGACCAAACCATGGTTTTTGATGGCGCCTGGTTGTTGATAGCTGTGACAACTCTCTGACTATCTCCTTCGAACTCTACCTTAGAAATGCAAAGTTCTCTAGCAAAACTTATTGCCCTACTAGCTGTCAAGGCTACTTCATTTTCACCCAATTAACATTAAAAAAGCAATAATGTATTTACACCAAAAGCTTCAATTCTACAAAAGCACGTTACCATGCTAGTCTTTATCAGAAATCTTTTGCTTCTTCCACTTATGTGCAGCTTCCAATATTCTAAGATTAGTCGTCTGAGTTTCCTCTGGGAACATGTAGTCAATGTATTCCTCATATCTGCCAATTTAAACTTGTTAGCAAAAGCAAACAAGGAAAGCTTACAAAATGTAATGGAACACAATTATATCTCAGACAGCATCTGCCTCCTCTTTTTCAGCTTTTTTCGCAGCTTAGCTTGGACTAAACTAATATCATCAAGCTCACCAAAACTGCTTTCTATGTTCATCCACTCTTCCAATGGCTTTGCTCTTTTCTCTTTCAACTCAGGTGCAGATGTTCTGTAGTAGTTGCTGGTTTTCTCAAAAACCCCTGATTCATAGAAAACAAAAGAAAAGTGTTAGAACTTGTTTCATTGGTGATGAAATTTAAAAATAATCAGAATATCCACAGTCTTTTACTCTAGTTTGCAACCAAATTAAGCTGCAAACAAGACATAGGCACTTATGCTTGGCTGAATTGCTTTGAACACAATGCAAGAAGAACTGCTTCCAGATTTACTTCACACATCCAACTTATCCTAACCACCCTGCATGACAAAGTCATAGTTCTTGATGATTTAGAAGGAAATGTAATATAAGGCTACCATAAAAAGTAAAAACTCTAGATAGTGATTCATATAATCACTTTTGTTCAGCATAGGCTTCTGCTTGAGATTCATCTTCCAAAGCAATGGACAAAAAACACACTTCCAAACCAATGCCCAAATTAGCAATTAGTGTCAAAGCCTAAAGTACTCGAAATTTGACAATACCAGCAAATATTCTTTGATTTCAATGCCTAAAGCATATCATTCACAATTGTTGAAATGATATGCTATGAATTTCACAAGTCGGGACATCTTCACGAATAACTCCCTTCACTTGGTTTCCATCTTGAGAGGCCACAAACTTGACACTCACTTTTGTTGGAATTTTCCTTCCAATACAACATACAATTATTTCTACAAGCATCTATCTTCACATAATCAAGACCCAAATCCCGAATCATCTTCTTTGCCTCATATAATGAATCTGGCAACTCTACAATAACTTTAGAAAGTGCATCATTCAACAATTGAAGCAATAGAGTAAACGATTTTTTTGTCCAACCACTAAGGCATTCATAATAGTATAAGTAAATATCAAATAATGGGAGATCAAGGGATTCTAACAACAAACATCCAAAGTGCATTCATTTACTTATGTAGAAGCCCACAGTCATGTCCTACCACAGGATACTAGGATGCCCCATGAAGATTAAAAAAAATCCATTTTGTTCGAGAAATTATTATAAGTGTGTTGCATTTCGGGCAGCAGTTAACAATATTTATACAATCTTTCCACATCACTTTAGAAGATAGCATCACTCTAATTGCAACATCAGCTCAGAGAACAGGGTTCTCACTAAGTATGCATTTAATTTAAAAAGAACTAAACCCATCATCAAATTTCCATCACAGTCAAATCACACTCAAAATTTTATAAAACCAAACCAATAATTCACTTTGAAAGACAAATAAACCCAATTCATGCTGTGGATGTACCCAACCAAGACAAATAAACCCCCCTAGGTTCATCCCCTTACCACTAACCTCCACTATCAGTAATCTCCCTCTCAATTTCCACAACCCAAAGCTGAGACCCATGAACCTAACATTCCCATAATCCCAATGCAACACCCAACCAACCACACCCTCAGTCAATCGACTACAACAATCACACACACCACACATTAAACACAAACTGCACACACATACACATGACAACTGAAAAATACAAGAAGCTTACTAAATTTCTCTGATATACAGGCCTCTGATGTAACTAATATTGAATATAGCAATTTGGAGCAGATTCCTCGTCTGTTTCAAATTTCAATTAGCATAACACAACCATTAAATTTCTCGATCTTAAATCTCTAAGATCTAGCAAAAAATTAAATGAGAAATAATTTCCATTTGTTTTAACCAAATTTTACATGGAGTACTCGAAACAGAGTATGAAGTAACAAAAAATAATTCTATGGATTTTCTAAAAGAAAATTGAATCTGATCACATAAACAAGGAAAATATGCTCAGATGTAAATTTCTGCTAAAGAAATTCAAATGCGATTATCCGTAATTGAAGTTGAAAGACAGAAAATCGGAATTCTGATGATGATTACCAGAAGAAGCGAATCCTGCTTAGTGATTTCAGCTTCCTTCTGTACTACAACCTGAGGAAAACGATTACGTTACAGTGAGATTCTAAAGTGAATGATCAATTAGAAATAGAAATAGGGAAATCGATGATGAGCTCAATTTTCTGAGAAATGTGAAACGAAAATCATGGGGAAATCGATGAAAAAGTGTGGGTAAACCAAAAAAAAAAAAAAATCAAAGACGAAATTAGGGTTTGTGATTCGTACCTAACCGGAGCTGAGAAACACAACAACAAGAGAGAGGAACAGTCACAAAACCAAGATCGTACCTAATCGGAGCTGTGCGATTACGTACCTAATCGATGATCGTCAAGCTCTATGAGATTTCCATGCGCTCTGTGAGATTTCTATGCTCTCTTAGTTTCAGGCTTCAGCGAAAGAGTGATAATAGCTCTGTGTTTGATGGTTACGTTTGGGCTATATTTTTAAATTTTGTTGGGCTTTCTCCAGTGATGAAAATTTTGTTGTGGGCTTTTTTCAAGGGCTGAAAAAATTGAATTTTTTTATCAAGGGGTGTGGGCTGAAAAAACTGACGCGTTTTTTTTTTTCACATTTATTTCAAGGTTATTTTAACTTATTTTGAGGGATTAAATAACTTTTGAAATAAAGTGAAGTAATATAGCCTACCGCATTTGTATTTATAGATTATATCGACAGATTTTAGTAAACCCTCGATAAAAGAGGGTTGAAATAACTAAAGTTTGTTGTAGTGAGTATGCCATATTTTCGGGTTATGTTTTGCAATGGAGTAAGAGAGAGTCCCTTCACAATCCTCCTGAATATGCATAGACACACTAAGTCATCATCAGAACCATCCTGGAAAAGAATACTGCCACAGGAAACAAATTAATATCGGAGCACAGACGTGATTACCAGGAAACTAAACTCTACCGTCATTTGTTGTCTTCATGTGCAGCTCAATTTCTAGATGATTGTTTGGCCGTTTCCAAAAATTTTGAAGGATTCTGATAGCTTGATGAATCTTAATTTAAGTAGAAAATTAAACCACTAGAAATTTCCAAGGAAGTTTGCTGAGAAATAAATAATGACATTACCAGCTTTATTTCTTCTTTTATTGTATCACAATGCATGGCATATTTTTGGGATTTTACTTTAGCCCTTCACTCAGTAATATTGAGTCCAGTATCTCACTAATCTACAATTACAAATGGAAAGACCCAATACAAGAAGGAACCAACCTAAGTAGTGCGTGCTCGAAATGACAACATGCATTTAGTGACATCCAATTATTCGTCTTATACAATAAACTCTGGCTTGTGGTGATGACTCCCATTTTCACCAAAAAACCCAATCTTAAGCAAAGGATTTGTAGCTCAGAATGCTACATAAAACATAAGTGCTAAAATAGTAAAATTCACTTCATGTCTCTATAATTTGGTGCACGTTTGAGTTTTGTTCCTCAAATTTAAAAAGTTGTAATTTCATGACTAAAAGTTTTAAAAGGTATCAACTTTGTTCTTTTGTCTATGTGTCATTTAAAAATTGAGAAATGATATGTCTACAATATTTTTACAACAAATCCTAAGTTGCAAGTTGTTATTGGTTATTATTGTTGGGGCAGAAAAGTAATCTTAGTGTTAGGTTAAAATTTGAACCAATAACAACTAACCACCTATGATTTGTTGTAAAAATGTTGTGGACGTAGTACCTCTCTTAAAAATTAGCTTCATACGGATATAGCACATCAGAAAGCTGAGGTGGCTTGAAATTAGTTTAACAACAAATTGCAAGAAAATGAGATTGATCAATGGTGCTACGGACACAACAAAATTTCACAACATTTAATAACATCCAATTTTTCATCTTATACAATCAATGATGATTAATCTCCTCTAATACTTTAAAACTTTAATTTTTGTAAACTAATAACCTACTATATAAAAGTAATGTTTCATCACTCACAATCACTCATTACAGAAAGTTTTGCTAAAATATGTGCACGTAAAAAAACTCATAATATAATAATACAATGCTTCATGTAATTTGCATATGAGACTAAATATTAGTTTTCTATTTGACACTACAACTATTAAAAACCAGTCATCTCTACCAATGCTGTCGGCACAAAAGTGGAAGTTGTCCAGAGAGAACCATTCCCATCCGCAAAATTACAAGGAAAGAATTATTGAGGGCTGCTTCCCTCGAGCACTTTGGACTTTTTCTGTTGCAAACACAACTATTATCTTTTTTTTTTTTTTTAAAGAATTTCAACTTATGACGTTGGCTCCTGATGTCATCAGACCAAAACACCAATCAGTTTTTGGTGTAAGTGGTTATTAAACTCAGATCTCTTATACAATCATCAGAGACTTTACCAGTTGAGCTAACTGGAACCCACAACTATTATCTATTAATAACAAAAGCAGTCATTTTGTATACAATAATAATGGCACTGACGTCAGAAGTCTTTCCTCTATCCTACCACTTGGTAATTATATTATAAGAGCTTTTAATTACACAAGCTCAGCCACAATTGGATTATACTTTCTTTTTACATGTTGATTAGATATTATTTATTATCATAAATACTTTGTTTGTAATTTAAAAGTTAAAAAAATAAAAATAAATTAAACATTTTATAGATGAAATAAGTATACACATTAAAGACATGTTTGGAACACTATAATAGTTACTACAATATAATAAAAATAAGTATTACAAGTAATACAAGAATTTGGAATGACATAATTATTCCTATTCATTTGTTTTGTGATAACATTGTAATGAAAGCTTAAATCTATGTTAAGATATTGGAATGTCATTATATTTTTGTCAAATTTCCTAAAATACTATTTTCAAAAAAAAAAACATATTTTACAATATGGCTTAATATCTATCCTTTTATAAATTGAAAAAAATATATAATTAATTGATTAGTATTATTTTTATAAATTAATCTTAATAAATATAAAAAATTGATAACACCATCTCATAGTAATATAGCTATTTTTATCACAACATATAGATACCAATTTATAAATACAAACAATACAAAAACTAAATACAATTTATAATTTTCAAAATTTTAATACCAAATCATAACCAGGAGCATGCTAGCACAGTTGGTTCCTTTGACTCTTTTCACATCATTGAGCTTTGAATGTAGACCTAACAGTACTGAGAATAATAGTAGGAAAAAAAAAAAAAAAGTAACATTGAGAATAACGAAGCCAAAAAAAAGTTTAAAAAAAAAATTTGTGAATTGATTCATGAGAGAGAGAGAGAGAGAGAGAGAGAGAGAGAGAGAGAGATTGGTGTTGGGGGTCTTTTAGGAATTTTTATTTTTGCATTTATTAAGCAAATTAAGGAGTAATTATTCTTCATTTTAAAAAATTGTTATTCCCAAGGAATGACTGTTATTTATAATAAAAACACAATCAAATAACAAAATTGTTATTCCTAAGGAATAGCTATAACATTACAAAGCATATTACATTGTATCAAACATATCCTAAAAGTTATTGAGTGTTATAATCTTAACAAAGATTTAAACTAGGTGTAACTTGATTTTGACTAATAATATGTGTGTATATAAATTTAAACACGGATGCAAACGTATTTATTGATCAGTGAATGATTTTGAATTTTTATAAAGATTTTCTATGGAAGATATTTTTTTGGGGAAAATATGTATTATCTTGTAAAGATGTCTTCCCGATTGCCCAAAAAGGTTTTGTCACCGTGTCTAGTCTTAGGCTGCTCCAAAAAGAAAAAATAAATAAAAAGAAAAAAGAGAAAGCATCCAATATGCAAGTTTGTTCTAAAAGATTTCGTGATTTTAATCAAAATATTTATAATTTTTTTTGAAATTTTTTATTTTAAATAATGGAAATCTTGCAACTAGTTAATAAAAATTCCATGTTGAAATTTATCCTATTTTAAATTATGCTGATTTGTTTGGTGATGCTTGTGAACCAAACTACATATCTTATTACAACGGGATATAGTACCCGTTTGTTTCAACTTTTGAAGCCCAAAAGTTGAGTTTTCAAAAAAGTCAGTCCAAAAATGGTGTTTGGTTAGTATAAAACGCAATTTTTTGGAAAAAGTTGCGTTTTATACTTGTGAAGAAAACGCATGTTTGATATTTGGAGCTTTGATGGTCCATTTTGTTAAAAGTTCTTGGGCGTTTGATATATTCGTTGGGGGTGAGTTGGCAATTACCAAATTGCCCTTCAATAAAGGGAAAGGTGTCTTCAGAGTCTCTCGAACAGTGCCTCATTCCTCTCATCTCATCTCTCTGCTCTGCGCAAGCTAGCTCCCTCACGCCTCTCATCTCTTCTCTCAACTCTGCCCTCTCCTTGCGCGTAAGTCTCTCTTTTCTTTTGTCACCCGTTGAAAATCTTCTTCCTCTTCTTTTTCTTTCTTCGTCTTCTTCAACGGGCCTTCCTCTATAATTTTTTTTTTTTAATTTTATTTGTCTAATCTGATCTGAGAAATACATTTTGAAGGTAGAGTTTTGATCAACAAAACACCAAGCAACACTGATCTGCTACCAAAAACCACCAAGTACCAACACTGATCTGAATTTTTTTTTTTCTTTTACCTATCAAAAAAAAAATTTCAAATCTTGCATGCTTTGTTCTTGCTAAAGATCTATTTGTTCTCTTGCCGAGTACTGAAAAAAATTTGTGGGTACATGCTTCGTAATTTTTTTTTATTTTGTGGATGCTCTGTCTTAAGTTATGCGATATCTAATTTGGGTATTTTAGAAATATAAAGAATGAGAAAGAAAGAAGAATTTTCAGAAGAAATATAAATATTTTTCATGTTGGTTGTCGTGGTTCGTTGAGTATGTGACATTCTGGAATATTGGGCTTGTTTGGTTGCTGCATGGTGAGGTGTTGTAGGGTGTGCGTGCTTCGCTGATGTGGGGTGCGTCTGCTGCTGATGGGGCATGAATGTGCAGCACCCCACACAAGTTTTTTGTGTTTTAATGTTGATTATTAGTTATTTAATTATCTGGGTTTTTAAGGTTGTGGTTGAAAGTCTTTTGCTTGATATGAATTTTCAAGTTTTAGTTATGTTATGGGGTTATATTTATTTTTATGTTTTCTAGTACTGAGTGGTAGCTTGAGTTTTTTGGGTTGGTTTTTGTTGATTATTAGTTATGTGATTTTTTGGGTTTTGAATGCTTTGGTGTAAGAATTTATTGCTTAGTTTAAGAATTGAGGTTTAAGCTATACAATGTTTTTTTTTTTTTTTTGGTACTGAATGGTAGATTTTTTTGCAAATTTTATTGTTTATGTGATTTTTTTGGTCTTTAGTAATGAGGAGTGGAAGTGTTTTGCTTCATTTAGAATTGGAATTTAATGTAAAGTTGAATCTAGTTGACTCGTAAATTGTTATTTTGGTATTTGTATGATTTGTTCTCAAGGTTAATAACCTTGGATACTGCAGTTGATTTGTTGGATTAAGATTATTTTTAAGATCACTATATGGAATTGTTAAATGTTTTGGGCAGTCTCATCTTCCTCTTTTCTGGATTCTCACGACTTGTTAAAATTTCAGTGTAAGACTTTTAAGAGGACCTCTTGTATACATATACTTGAAGCACTCCTATTCGTCTCTAATAAATTATCCTTTACTTAAAAAAAAAAAAAAATAAAAATTAAGGTCCATAGAAGCAGAAGAGTTACTCTTGTAGGTTTGGTAAAGAAACCCAATTTAAATGAAATGGATTGTTATGGTTTGGCATAACTTAGTAGCCTAGAATTATGGAGGAGATAAGATTGGGTTTCAGACAAAGGTTTTAGTGTGTTCTTCCCACCTTGATGAAGTTTGCATACACCAGTTTGGTTTCCCGTGTTCTCCTCTGGCCATATATATTTCCGGTTAATCTAGTTGAAGTCCACCCTAGGTAGTGATCATTATTTGTTAATTTAAGGCTTCTAGTTTAAAGGTTTTATAGTCTCTTATCTTATACTTGGGGAGAACTCATCAAAACCATTTATAAAACCATTATAAGACCACCTATGCTTTATGGGATTGAATGTTGAGTTATTAAGAGTAGTCTATTGCAATGAACCTGACTGCTTTTGAGGCCAGTGTCCTCAATTATGGCAGCAATTTTCTGGCTGTGTTTACTGACTACTGAGTGTACAAATGGTGCTCTTGTGAGTTGTGACATGATGAGATTCCTCTCTAGCCCTTTCTATTTTAATGCTCAGACTAGGCAGCAATTTTTTTTTTTTTTTTTTTTTTGTGGATTTATTAGATCATGTTTGTAACTAGTTCACTAAATTGGAATATTATGAATTCTATTTTTTGCATTTCTTATGGTTGGTTAACTTTATAGATGGGTAAAAACACCACTTCCAACCCTGAGGTAAAAAATGCTAGAGCAGATTGGGATATTAATCCAACGTGGACAACTACTTTTTGTAACCTTTGTGTGGAACAAATTCAAGCCGAGAATAGAACAAAAGGTGTTGGCTTTAGTACCAAAGGTAGGTTCAATTTGGTGACCAAATTTTGTGATGAGACCGGTCAAAACTATGATAAGGACCAATTAAAAAGTAGGTGAGATGTATTAAAAGGTGATTGGAGAGTGTGGGAACAATTGAGGAATCGTGACACAGGTTTAGGTTGGGATGCAGTGAAGGGAACGATTGCTGCAACTAATGATTGGTGGGACCGGAAGTTGAAGGTGAGTTGAGTATTTTATTAATATGTAGTTAGTTAGAGATAGTTTTTTTTATATTATTGTTATATGAGTGAAATTACAATTACATTTTGTAGGAATTACCCAAAGCTAAAAAATTTCGAGAGAAAGGTCCACAGAATCTAGAATAACTTGATATAATGTTTAGGGATGTTGCAGCAACTGGGGTAGCCGCATGGACCCCTTCTTCAAATACACTCCCTCCAACAATGCTAGAAGAGGGTGCTGGTGATTCAGATGGTAGCTCCGAATTTAAGGATAACCAATGTGACATGAGTTTAGACATTGATAGTTTGCAGCAAAGACATACTAATCAATTACGTAGTTCAAGACAAAAGCGAACTAGTGAATCAATACCCTTACGAAGAAAAAGAAGAAGATAGGAGGAGCTACAATGTTGGACAATCGTATTAGTCAATTAATAACTAATGTCAGAATAGGTTTGAAGGTACTTCTTGAGAGTCACCAAGTTCAATTGATAATGTCATGGCGATTGTGAGAGCACTTCCTGGAGTGGAAAGTACGTTTGTGGTTCAAGTTTCCTATATCTTACTAAAAAGGTCACGTAGGGAGATGTTCCTAACTTTCAAGGACCTAGAGTCACAGCTGGAATGGCTACAAGGAATGATTTATAACCAAAAGAAGTGACCAACCTTATGTGGTATTAACTATGTTGTATTAACTTTAAACTAAGTTAGCTATGTTGTATTAACTATGTTGTATTAGCTATGTTGTATTAACTTTAAACTAAGTTATGTGATATTTAGTATTAGCTTTGGACTAATATATGTGTAATGTAAACACATTTGAAATTTTTATTACAGTGTTATGTACTTGATGTTCTGAATTGTCTTGGTATGTTTTGAATTGTCTTGATGTTCTGATTATTATGTTGATTTATATTAAAGTAGTATTAGCAATGGTTGACTATTTGTTACTTTGTTGTGTAGCTTAAACCAATATGGATGATTATAATGGTACTCATGAGAGTGACCATTTTATAGAACTATTAATGGATGGGGATTACAGAAATTACTGTGATGATCATGATGGTGGTGATTATAACAATGCTGACAATAATAATGATGATGATAACAATGATGATGATGATGGTGAGAGTAGTGATAGTGATGATGACAGTGACAGTGATTCTGATGATGATGATAGTAATGACGATTCTGATGAGGAGTTTTACCAGCTTGTGGCAGTTACCTGTGAAGCAATTGTGACATATTTCAATAAATACATTAATAAGACTCCTTGTTATGATTCTGAACAAACAAGGTGGGCTTGGGTGAGACGCTATATGGAAGGTAATGAGAAATTGTGTTACAACATGTTTAGAATGAAAAAGGAGGTGTTTCATAATTTGTGTCAAGTTTTACAACATAACTATGAACTTCAACATTCAAGGAATACAAGGTTAGAAGAGTCAGTGACAATCTGTTTATTGATACTTGGTCATGGAACATGTAACCGAATGGTTCAAGAAATATTTCAGCATTCGGGTGAAAACATAAGTAGACATTTTAAGAAGATGATCACTCTGTTGGGTGCTCGCTTTGCAGCTGCATATGTAAAGCCTTCGGATCCAACTTTTAGTGAAGTTCCAACCAAAATACAAGATCATCCAATTTATTGGCCACATTTCAAAGTATATGTATTATTGTTTATTTGAATAAGTGCTATTGTCTATAAGATAATACAATGCATGTGGAACTGAAAACTATTAATGTTTTTATTAGGATGGCATCGGTGCGATTGATGGCACACATGTGATAGCGGTTGTACTTGCTAAGAAGTCCATGCCATACTTTGGAAGAAAGGGATATCCAACCCAAAATGTAATGGCTACTTGTGACTTTGATATGTTATTCACATTTGTTTTGCCTAGATGGGCAGGTGTAGCACACGACACCTCCATTTTTCTTGATACTATTCGTAAACAAAGTAACTTTTCGCACCCACCACCAGGTTTGTGCCATGGTTAATCAATTGTTCATTATAGTGACATATTGTGTGTGTGTTAATACAATTGATTTATTTTGTTTTAGGGAAATATTATGTAGTTGATTTTGGATACCCGATGATGAAAGACTATTTGGCACCATACAAGGGGATATCATACCATCTTCAGGAATTTCGAAGGAGAGGTGGAAGCCCTTGAACTAGACATGAAAAATTTAATCATGCTCACTCATCTCTTCGATGTACGATTGAGCGCACTTTTGGTGTGTGGAAGAATAAATGGAGAATTATCAAAAACATGCCATCTTTTCCATTCCATATCCAAATACTTATTGTATCTACTACTATGGCTCTTCATAATTTTGTTAGACTAAATGATAGGGATGATAGGGGCTTCATAAACGCCAATCGAGATTCAATTTCTAGAAGAGAACATAATAGTGAAGCAAGTAGCAGTTATGAGCAGAACTCAGGAACATTAACAGACCCTGCGATGGTGGTTCTTTGTGATTCTATTGCTAATTCCATTTGGGGGGATAATAATTAGTAGTTGTCTTTTTTTTTTTTTTTTAATAATATCATGTAGTACAATTTAAACTTGGGTTATTGGTATGTATTTTATCATCTTTTTTACATTTTTATGTAGTACAATTTAAACTTGGGTTATTGGTATGTGTTTTATATCTTTTTAAATTTTTATGTAGTACAATTGAACTTGGATTATTGGTGTATATTTTATCATCTTTTTACATTTTCATTTTGTGCTTCATGATGATGAAAATTATTTAGATTTAATTAATATTGATAAGAAGTCATTAATGGTAATAACAAATAATTATGACACAAAAAAAGAAAAATTGCCCAAACATTATTAAAATAATACCAATAATATATATGTTTATTATTATTATTTTAGTAAGTATATAAAGTAGTTGATTTAAGTATGAAATAAACTCCCTTATATATACATTGTCCTTTTTGGTAATTTATCCTTCAAACTGCAACTTTTATAAGTGCTAGCCAAACATTCAGCTTTTTCAAAAAGCACTTTTTAACAGATTTTACTTAACACTCAGCTTTTTGAAAAAACACTTTTTCATTATGCACTTTTTGAAAACTTAACTTTTTCAAAAAACTCAACTCCAAAAAGCTGAACCAAACTCACCCGTAGTTACATTGGTGCTAGAGGAAATATAAATGTCTGAGGTCCAAGAGTTGAATCGCAAAATGAACACACTGCCGCTCAAATTTGGCTTAAAAGTGGCCCTGACAATAGTTTTGAAAGTATAGAAGGGTTGGTTCATTAAACAAAGTAATAAACCTATTTTTTAGCACATATTTAAAGCACATAATATTAGTCAAAAAAAAATTTTGGAGTCAAGATTTGGTAATATTGTTTTCTCCCTTCCAGGTGAACTCAAAGTTATTGAGTGATACATAATCTTGATTGTTTATAAGATGAACTGTAAGTACATTTTTACTAAGCCAAAAAGGGGAAATGGCATTTTGGATCATTTTTTTGATACTTTACGTGTGAATTTTTAATATAGAAGCGATAAATATAAGTATATGTGGGAGTCAAAAACGCAAAACTATGAGAATAGTACTTGAGTTCTTGATCGACACAAATAATTTATAATAAAAAGGGATATAATTCCACAATGGGAAGATTAGATAGATAATCAAAGGTAAATAAAGTAAAAATAGATACTCTTTTTTTTTTTTTTTAATTTATAAAAACCAATTTCCCGAGGTAAAAGCTATTGTTTTCACTATTTTCTCTCTCTTGTTATTCTTTGCAAATTTTTTGGATCCCCCATCTTGTTGGCTCCTTTCTCCCTCTCTAGTTGTGCATCTCATTGATGGATTTATGGAGATACTTGTCCCATCAGACTCCCCTCCTACCATTTCTTGATCATAAAGGCAGAATTTTGGAGTGTCTTCATTGTTCAGACTAGTCATTCAGCATTTAATAAGGCTAACATTAGATAGGAATATATAATTAATGCGGAAGTGACTGTTACATTGGGCTCTGTGTCATCTTCTTCGTGTTCCTCAAGAAAAGGTGAATTTGTTGATCTCTTCTTGGTTTGGTCATCGTATCTCAGAGTACACCAATTCCTCAAATAATAGCCCCCACAATCTCTTCTTCATTTATGATGAAGTGGGGATCGTGGCTCAAGGAGTGGGATCATCATTAATTGCCATTATTAGGACGCGGCATAGTTTTACATTAAATGCTCCTTACACAACCCTTCGCCCCTATCTTTGATGTGTTACACGTGTCCAGATGGACGGCCAGATGGTGCTCTAGGGCTTTGGAAAGGTGCAGGAACCCAAGAGCCATGGCCGCTTTTCCCACTCATCTTAATCCTATATAAAGAGGGAACCTAGGCCAGTTTTTGGGTTCCCATTTCTTCATTCCTTCTGCTCGTTTATGAGAGAGAGCTTAACCATTGAGAAAGTTTATCATTCTCAAGGTGCCCAGCCTATGTTTTTCTTTGCCTAGGTAAATTTCCTTTCCAATTTTTTTCAATCTTCCAGTTTGCTCTTGTTTTTCTTCACTTTTGGTAGTAGAATGGGTAGATTTAGATCTTTAGTTGATCTTCCTAAGAGGTTAGCTGTATTTAGGGGCAACTACGGGATCCCTGATAACGTTAAGGTGAGTTATTGTCCTAATGACTATGTAGATTTAGGAGAGGAATAGAGACCGTGATCATTCTTTGGCCAAAATGGCCAAATGGCCATAAAATTCTAACAATATAGTTAGTAGTTCTGGTTACTAAACTATATTATTTACTAGCATCTCGAGTTTAAAAGACTCGATTTTCATGGTCTGATGTGGCATTTTTTTCCTACTTGGAAATCGATTTTATAAGGCTCGATTTATAAACCAAAAAAAAATTTAAAATTCTAACTCTCAAGTCTCTCGTACAAGCCAAAATACACAAATTTTTTTTTAAGAAATCCAGAAACACAACAATCAGATCAAAGGGAGAAAGAATCAGATCAGATTGGAGAGGCGACCTGCCCAGAACATATCAGAGGAGAACCCAGAGAAAAAAAAAAAAAAAAAAAACCAGAAACAGAGAGTACTCAAGCCAGAAACAGAGAAGAACCCAGGCGCGCCACTCGCCGTGCGAGACCCACGCCATGCGCGGCCTGGGTTCTTCTCTCTGTTTCTGGCCTGGGCTCTTCTCTCTGTTTCTGGTTTTTTTTTTTTTCTCTCTGGGTTCTTCTGGGTCTGGGTTTTTCTTTGACCTTTATAAGGTTTGTAAATCGAGTCTTAGAGACTCGATTTTCATGTGGTCACCACGTGGAAAAATATGCCACATCAAAAATGATTAGACCATGAAAATCGAGTTTCTGACACTCGATTTATAGGCCAAAATCGAGTCTTTTAGACCCGAGATGCTAGTAAATTATATAGTTTGGTAACCAGAACTACTAACTATATAGTTAGGATTTTATGGCCATTTGGCCATTTTGACCTCATTCTTTTATTTGCATTCATAGAGAAGGGGGGGGGGGGGGTTAGAATCCCAATGCGTAAGCTTCTTACTAATTTTTTGAGACATTTTGGCATAGGTCCCGACCAGTGTACCTAGGGGCTGAGCCAACATGGGGTAAGGGGGTTACTTGTCCCCCCTGACTCTGTAAAAAAAAGCCTTATAGTTACTATATTGGTGATACGTTCTTAAAGATTTTGACACTTTGACCTCTCTAGTAAAAAAATAATTAAAAAAAGCCACCCCTCTCCCACCTTAAAGAAACAGGCCAAGAATAAGGGAAAAAGCTCCCCTGACATGCCTAAGTCCTAACCCTTATATAATTTTTTTTCTTAGTTTTTATTTTGTACTCCCTCCATCCCACTTTGTTTGTCCTGTTTGAAAAGTTAAACTTTTTAAGGGAACATCATTTATTGTCTTGTCTATCTTTTAAAAATGTATAAGTTTCCAAAACTATCCTTAAATAAATTTCTTGTTGATTTTCTTTTCAAATAGTTTTGAAAATAAAATATGGGTATAATAGGAACATTAATAAATTAATGACTTTTATTTTTAAAAACAGGACAATATTTTGGGACATCCCAAAATGGAATAGAGGACAAACAAAGTGGGACGGAGAGAGTACCATGTTTTTACATGTTTGTTTTACAATTTCAAAATCTGAATTTTTGTTATAAACTTAAATTCTAAATACTTAGAAGGATAGAGAAATAAATGTTGAATTTTACATATTTTAAGAAGCAATCAGATAATAAGACATATATACAACTTTACAAGTATTTGCTATACTCTTAAATATTTTTAGTTTTCATAAATAAATAAACTTTTAGATGAATTTATTTTCTTAATTTGTTTTAAGGAATCAAATTAAATGTCCAAATTTTATGTATTTACATTAATCTCTTCTTTCAACTGTTAGTAATTATGAATTGGTTTTTTTTTTTTTCTTTCTTTTAACAATATGAAGCATATACTTGTAATTACAATTGTTTATTAAAAATTTATTTTGTTACTGTTATGGATTAATATATATATTTTTTCTTTAATATTGTCTTTTAATCTTACCCCTAGACTAAAATCTTGACTCCGTCACTAAGTGTACCCTGAAAATTTTTAGAGTAATTAGTAGGGTAGTTGAGCTCATTAGAAGGCTCGAGCTCAATCTCATCGAGCATGATATCAACTTTGTATATAACTGACAAGATAGCTCTAAAACCTCAGGTTTCTATCTTAAAAGCAGGCATGGGGAGGTGAGGTTGATCTCATGCCTCCCAGGTTCTGACAAGGAGACAGAGGGAGACTTTCTTGTGATCACGAAGAACAGGCATCCCAACGAGTTGCCTTGCCTGATATCGTGGGATAGAGTAGGTTGGTAGGAGTTTAGGAACGTATTTTTTAACATCCAATGTCTCGGCCTAATACTAGGCTTGTTTTGCTAACTCTATCGTTTCACTTTGCAACTGATTTTTCCTTCAAGAAGAATAGATAGCTGATTAACTCCACTGATCTCAACATTCGGTCTTCAATCTAATTGCACTTCAACAGTTAGCTGCAAGTGGCACATCTTATTCTCAGATACACCCTCGTGTACTGGAGCTTCCAAAACACTCTTAAGGCGATCAAGGCCGAAGATCCTCAGCTTCCTTTTATTGACATCTACATTAAAGGGTACGTTCTTTCCCCAGTTCGGATCGAGCACATCACTTTGTCGAGCCAGCGAAGCTGTTCACCTCCGCCATTTACCCCAAACGACCTCGGTGTTACGATAGCCATTCCTGCAGCCTAACCGTTTAAAAGGAGGAGAAGGGAGTCAGAAAGTGTTCCATCTGAGGATCTTATAGCCGAGGAAACAGATCCCATCGAAGGCGTCCCTCTAGATATGTCATTCCAAAGTTGAAATGTATCCCTTGTCGAGGTATTGGGTAGACCCCATACTACCCAAGTCCAAACCCCAACTCCAAATGTTCAGCCTCCTCCTACTGCGCCTACCCGAAAGCATGGGGTGAAAGGAAATACCCAAGGAAAGAGGACACGGAGGCGCCTCTGCTTCTGCTGGATTGCTGCCGGTTGTGGAGTGATACTAGTTAAGATCATCAGCAGATTAACCAAGCACTTAAAGTGGATCTTAAGTACACACCATAATAAAAAGTTAAACTAAATAAGCACACCAGAGAGACTAATTAAAGTAGTTCAGGAAGTACAAACCAACATGAAACGTTACTTACTAGATAAAATATTTTACAACTTTAGACATCCATAAGCTCATCATCGCTCCACTTCAGCACTTCAAACCAGCACAACACCATACTACATCACACTTGATCTATCTCTAGCAATGAAAAAACAAAAAAAGAATAAAATCAGAAACCCAAAATGAAATAATAGTAAATAAAACACTAATTTGAAGTAGTATTTCCTACCAACTGTGTCGAAATTGAAACACGGGCCTTTTGCTTTACCATTTGGTGAACAAAACATACTATTTTGCCATGCGGAAAATCTCAGGATTCTGATCGAAGAGTGTGCTACACTCTATGTAGAAATCCCTTTCAATCGGTGATAATAGCTTAAAAATATAATATTATCTTGGTTTTGGTAGGCACTATCACATCTATTTTGTATTTATTCCCACGCTTCCACGTAAATATGAGAGTTTGCAAGTTTTCTCTAACATATACTCATTGCATATATTTTCCCCTTGTAGGAGACTTAAACTAATGAGCTAAGCATGCAGACATGAAGCCAAGAGAATCCAAGGGTGAAGATCAATTGATAAGTGGCTTTTGAAGAATTCAATAAGTCAAAGATGTGTGGAAACATAAAAAGAAAGAGAGATATTCGTTTGAGCCAAACATGGAAAAAATCCTGGTATGGAAATATTCTAACCAGTTTTGGTATTTTGGCCATATCTTTTTACTCTGATATTATATTGACTTGATTCTTACAGCTACGGAAAGAGAACTTGAAGATCTAAAACTTTGTAGTTTATCAGAACTTCATAATTTGCCGTATTCAAGGCCAAAACCGACCTGAGAGTTGACCCATCCCACTATTGAAAAACGGGAATTGACATTTTATATTTTCTTTTTTGGAGAGCATGTGTTTTAGGGTTTTGAATGTTATAAATATTAAAGGGATACAAGGGCAACCACGTTTTTGGTGGCTAGAAAACTTTATTTTTCATCAATTTTTGAGAGATTTATTCTCTCTAGAAGCTTAAGAACCTAAGCTAGGGTTAAGGGTGAATATCCAATGTTGTAAGTTGTCCACTATTCAATCAAAGCATGTTTTTCACATTTTCATTACTAAAATCAATTGTTTTCTTTTTATAATTGTTTTATTAGATTGATATTTAATTTCTAATTCTTTCATAAGTCTATTCTTGAATTTTCTTATTGTTAGAATAGGGTTTTATAATTTCTCTAGTAAACATGGAAATTTTGCTAGATATTACTTTTGCAGTAGTATTGCCTCTAGGATATTCAATTTTGTTGATTTTTTCTAGCAAAGTTATTATTTTCTAAACTAAATTGTCGGAACAGTTGATGAATATAATCAACCAAAGAGAGTTCTATTAATAAAGCTTATTTCTAAATCTTCCAATCGAATAGTTTATGTGTTTACTTACCTGATTGTGTACTAAATTGGATTGGTAGTGGATGCTTAACAATATTGGTGGACAAAACCTAACGCCCTAGTGATTTTAATTATTGAATTTTACCAAACTTTCTTTTTCCTAAGTTTCAATCATGTTTTTCTATATATTATTGGTGCTTTTGACATGTTCTTGATTTTCTTTTCTCAGTGGGGCGACAACCTTAGCTACACTACAATTTTTGTTACAAAATTGGACGACATCAGTCGGCATGTTCGTTTGGTGAGCTTTGGGTTGGTACTCTCCAATTACCTCAAAATTGCCAATGCAAACTATTGTAGCAAAACTAAGACCATTGTCAAGGCAATACAGAAAATTACCTGAAGCTACATCCCGGAATGCACCCAAGTTCACATCACTGAACATGATGAGTTTGGTGTTGAGGCCAATTTGGGTTATACGATTGCTCTTGAGTTGAACCAATTTGGTTTCCCTTGCAAGCTCTTCTCTTTTAGGCGTTGAACAAAAGAAAGCCTTCAGCATTAGGTTTTTTCCCACCCTACAAAAGTAGAAATAAATCATGTGACGTGTTCTGAAATCCCCAATCGCAAGGAACCCTTTGGGAACCAGGATGTAAAAGAAGATCCACTTGTAAGTCCCCAGTTCAGATCCCTCACATTAATCATCCATTTGAAGAGTTCCATCAAAATCAATGTCGGATGGTGCTTGCAGTTTGATCTTTATGGTTGGGTAGGGTTTTTCCAAGTTAAAGCTGGGGGCAAAGCATTTGCAAGTGCTTGCTTACTCAACCTCTGGTTATTCCGATTCTGATGAAAGAATTAATGGGAGATTGAGTGCTAATTATACATCATCATATGATAGATAACACAAAAAATATATACAAAAATAATAATAAAGCAAAAGGAAAAGGAGAAATACCTTGACAGTGAAAACCTTATCAAACAAAAAGATTTGGTCCATGGTGGAGTTGTGAACAAAAACTGCAAATCTGGTGCTCTCTTTATAGTGAGATCCGTCATAGAGAGTGAGGTAAGCAAGTAAGAACCACTGTCCATGAAAGCCAATAAAATTGGACTAATAGCCAAAGCTTTCAGGGCCTTCTTTGGGAAATAGAAATTGAGTTGATAATGAGTAGCTAGTTAATTAGCAAATTGGCAAAATATTTAGACGTAAACCCAAATATTTTCATACCTCTACAAGGAGAAATTAAAACCAGAAATTGAACTCTCTCTCCTTTCATGTTGTTCGACTAACATTGCCCTAAAACAATATTGCACCTATAAGTTAAAAGTTGTTGCAATAGTAACTTAAAAGTGGTAAATTATTGCAATAATTTATTATTATTGGTTGCAATAGAGTCTTTGATACCTTACTACATTAGGAAAATTTGTTGCAATAACTTAAAATAAAGAAATCATTGCAATGACTTAATATCAATTATTTTTGAAATTTATTAAAACGAAATCTCAAATTGATAGCTTATTGCAATAAATATGTCAATGTAATAACTTGACATCAATTATTTTACAATCTATTGTAATGACAAACGCGAAGCTACAGCAATAACTTGATATCAATTATTTTAGAGTGCCAAGTCAAATAAGATTAAGGCAAAAAATTCCAATCCATATCAAGCATTGTTAAACAAGGAATTAATCACGTAGTCATTCATAACATAACACCCTTTTTTTTTCCTTTTTTGGAGAATCATATCGGAGCACCTAATATGTAATTATTCACTCATTCTACACATTTCATTTAAGGTGTTGCACCTCTTGAATCATCATGTAGCAATCTAAGTGTATGTGTGTAAAACTCCCTCTTGGAAACTTGATCCCTTACAGCTGCCCCTCCACCCACGAGAACTTATACTTGTGATTGCCCAACCTTACTCTTGCAGCAAAACCAAGCTTATTGTTAAAGTTGTTCATAAAAATTGGTGAAGCAGCTTTCTGGAATTTAACCATGTTCACATTAGTGATCTTAAGAAGCTTTTCCTTCAGGTCTATTCAAGTTACAAATAACCCTCGGAACTCAAACAAATTGGATCCTAAAGCATTGTCATCTAGACAGGGGTCAAGGACTGGACCACCTTCAGCACTAGCACTACAAGAAAAAAAAATCTTTATTATAATAAAAACAAAAATCGTTGCAATAGTTTATGCGAGGTATTGCAATAAAATTTGAGATAATAAATTTGTGCAACAAAAAATTCCATTGCAATAAACTCTAAATATTTTAATGACAACTTTGATACAATGATATATATGTTGTTGCAATAAATAATTACTGCTTTGAATATCTTGCAGTAATAGACTACTACTTCATGAATCTTATTGTAATAGATAATTTATTGCAGTGATATATTTAGTATAATTTTCTAAAAGCGTTCTGGGATTTCAATGTTGCACACTTTGAATTTGTAGAGCTTTGGTATAAATATTTGAGAGTATATGGGTATTTTTTTATCTTTGTTTTTAATTTTCTGAGTATTTTCCATTTTTTTTCTGGACTAATCCAAAAGGAGGCGTGTCGCTATCGTTGACCAATTTCTTTATGTAATTTTATTATCATGATTTGTATTAACAACAAACCAATAACAACTAACCATCTATGATTTGTTACTTATAAAAAAAATATTTGGTATAATAGAAAATTATTAAATGTTTGTCATTACAATGGATTGTTAAATAATTGATATCAAATTATTGCAATGATATCTTTGTTGCAGCTTCATGTTTGTCATTACAATAGATTGTAAAATAATTGATATCAAGTTATTACAATGACATATTTATTGCAATAAGCTATCACTTTGAAATTGCATTGTAATATATTACAAAAATAATTGATATCAAGTTATTGCAATGATTTCTTTATTTTAAGTTATTGCAACGAATTTTCCCAATACAATAAGGTATTAAAGATTCCATTGCAACCAATAATAATAAATTATTGCAATAATTTACCACTTTTTAGCTACTATTGCAACAAATTTTAATTGTAGAAGTAATATTGTATCTAATATCACTATACTAATTTTGTTGTATTAACACTTGACATAGTATTTTGGTGTAGTGTAGGTTTTCATAATCCCTACAGTAATAAAAAATAGGGGTCAGGCTTAGGTCTAGCGTCTAGTAATACTAGACCCATTAAGATGATGACATGTATCCACTTTTAGATACGTGTCACCATCTGATCGGGTCCAGTACACTAGATGCCCTGGATCTAAACCAAGTCCTAAAAATAGAGCAATCTATGAGTTTTGAATTGGGTCGCTACAAGGAATTGTTTGGATTACGTGATGATGAGGATCATTTGTTGGTTTGCCACGTCATAAGAAAACATCTCAACACTCCCGTTATAGTCATTGTCCTACTGTGATCGCAATTTCACATTGATGGGTTGACAAATGTTGAATTAAATTTGATACAATATATCTCACTAGTTTCATTTGCAAGTAAGGTTAGTATGGATATCCTCTTTAGAGTAAGAGTAGAAAGATTTCAAATAAATTCTAATATGGCCAAAAACGAATGATCTTCTGCCATTGTTTTAGTCTTTTCCTAATATAGCTCCTATTAGGCTACTACATCAATTAAATTGTAATTGTTAAGGAAAATTCTAATAAAGGAAATTTGTTGATAAGGAAAATTCTCATATTAGTAGAAGTGCTGATATTAGCCCAACCCTTATTCGCTCATATGCTTCCCATCACCATCTTGAATATCCTCCAACCCTTATTCGCTCCTATACTTCCCATCACCATCTTGAATATCCTCCTACTCGTCATCGGAGCTATTTATCATCAAACTCATTTTAAACCTCTTCACATCATCCACATCACCTGATACCTGACACCTTATTGCCTCCACGTTTCTAAAATCACCCGGCATCCCTCCATGCTCTCTTTTTGAAATTATATATGGAAAAAAAAATGGAATAATTTTATTAATGATGATGTCAAAATCGTCAGTTGTTGTCCATATAAACCAATACGAGCTCGTCCAGCCTCCTACACGATCAATGAAAAGAAAGGGAATCCTCTTAGGTGGTCACTAATGTGGTGCCAGCCACTGAGTCTCCGATGATAAAGTCAATAAACAAAGCTTAGGAAAATAGAAAGAATAATAGAAAGAATTTGGTGATCAGAGTAAGAGATGATAAATGTGCATCTATCCTGTCTAGGGTTGGGTTGGTCCTATGAATAGGCTCACCTTACTAGCCATTGTCCTCCTTGAATGGTGACTTGAAAGCTTGTTTGGTAATGCCTTAGGCCCATTTAATTCGGCCTTAATGGAGGTTCCAACGGTATTATCTTTGATATGTAACCGTCGGGCATTGAATTGCTGACTTTATGATACTCCACCTCGTCCAAGGCTAGCTTCTCTGGACGAGGATAATAATTCGGTCTATCAATTAATTTTTTTTTCTTGACTACAAATTCTTTAAACTTTGGGATTGTAAAATATAACATTTCTTTTCCTTTTCTTTATTTCTTCCTAGTTATATTATTATTTTCAAATACAAGAATCAAATAAAAAACATTAACAAAGTTAAGGCTAACTATATCTACATGTTTGGATACTTATATAGTTAAAAAACGGGGGATTAAATTAGAGGCAAAAACATCATTTTGGTCCGTACATTTTGAGATCACAATTAATTTAGTTCCAACATTTTAATAGTAGTCAATTTGGTCTCTGTTATTTTTAAGTTGTAGTCAATTTGATCTCTATCGTTAACTTACAAAACGGAAAATGCCAATGTGGCAAATGGTTTGTCTTGTTGACGCACACATAGATAATATAATAATATAAAGTTAAATATTTAAATATTTAAAAAGCCACCTAAGCATTTAATTAAAAAATCCATGTAAAAAAAAAAGAAAGATGGATTGAAAGAAAAAAATTATTAATTTTATAACAATCTTCAATTTCTTTTATTTTCTTCGGCATTATTAAAACTTTTCTTAGCTTCCAAATACAATTCCCAGCAACACAACAATTTAAAATTAAACCACACAGACTCCATTTTCTTTCATATTCTTCTCTTTTTATCTATTTTCCTAGCAATTTCACACAACTACCAAAAGCACCCCAGATTTAACCATTTACAGCCACCATTAATATCCAACCCATTGAAGGTTGAACCACCTTTTGCCATTTCTAATCCAACAATGCATTCAAAACCTCAAGGCCTAGATCTTTCCGTTGATATCGAATCCCAATCACCCATCATGAAGTCAGTGGAGGTAAATTTGTTCCGGTGAGTTGTCGTAATGGATGAGACCCACTTCTCCTCCTTGCATCGTCCACGACAGTGTACTCCGCGTCCATGGTTCCCCTTGGCATCTGTTGTTGAATCCTCACATGAAGCCACCGATGTCCCCTCTTGCTCCACCAGGCTCAGCCACAGTTATTGGAAAAATAGATTTGGATTTTTGGTTGTGTGTGTGAGAGAGAATGAGAGAGAGTGAGGCGAAGGAGAAAATAAAAGAAAGTGCTACGTATTGGAATGTTTGGTTTCAAATTGTTGTATTGTTTTTTTTTTTTTTTTTTTTTTTTTTTTTTTTTGGGTAGAAACATGGAGTTCATAATATTAAGTGTGTGTTTGGTTCCAGCGATGCGTTTGCTGAAGTTGCGTTTCTGTTTTTTTTTTTTTTTTTTTTTTCACGCGTTTTGTTTTGGAGTAATGCGGTTATTGTTCATTGAACAGTAACCGCAAATATTGACTTTTTGCAGTGAATAGTGTACATATGCACTTTTTACGGATCCACAAATTACTCTTTTTATCAACTTTTTCATTAAAAATGGGTCCCACGGTACTATTTACACATTTAAAAATTATTTTACTACAGTGTTTTCAGTTTTCAGTTCCAGCAAAATAAATTCTATCCAAACACACCCTAAATAGAAATAAGTCTGTTATAAATTCTGCCCTCTTTATCATGGTCTATCAAGTCCTCCACCACTATAGGCTAGTAAGTTACAAACACTTTTACACCCCCACCCCCCAAGTTGGGGAAAAATCCTGATTCCCTGTGTGTGAATTAAAATTAAAATATATAACTATCGAGCAATAGCAATATTATGGAAACAAAAAAAATTCAGCAAGCACCACATAAACACAACCACACAAGAACACCAAATCTTACGTAGAAAACCTTCTAGTGTAGAGGGAAAAACCACGAAACAGCTCCAAAAAATATCCACTATGAAATAGAGATTACAACTATCAAGTTTATACTAAACTTGAGTCCACTATAAATTGGATATACAACAAATGAATCTCAAGGAGTATATACAATCTCACCACAAAGTCTGAAACAAAATCTTCCTCTAAATACTCCAACTTTCCATGTTTGTAACACTCAAAAACTCCATGAGAATTCCACCAATTTATCTTCCTTGTGTGTAACTTGAGCAAAGAAAAATGTATCTTTTTTCTTTTTCACTCTCTCACACTGTGTTTCTCTCTATCTCTTCACACGGACTGTACCTCTCAAGTGGCTGAATATCTCTGTGTTTTTGCTCACTCTAGAACTCACAAAAAATGGCCGAAACTCTCTATTTAAGCTCTCTGTTTCTGCTTCAGTTCACCACAAGGCCAAATGGCCTTTTCTTCTTTCTTTTCCTTCTTTTCTCCTCAATGTGTCTCACACACTTGCTCCGCTTTACATTAAACCAAAAGCTGACTTTGAAGCTTGAGGAAGCAAGCTCATTAAGAGGCATGACTGACTTGAAGACTTTTGGAAGCAAGCTCATAAATGAGCTTTGACAATACATGTGGGCTGGAATCCAAAGGTGTCACGTGCACCAACACCCCGACCCAACCCAAAGTAAAAAAGTTAAAAAAATTAAAATAAAATGGAAATGGAATAGCCACTCTTGATAGTTTAGTAAATGTAAAAAGAAAAAAAGAAAAAGAATTAGAGGTATTTTTAAAACCCTGTGCTCATCTTTTTAACAAAGGTGACAAAGTTCGTCCAGATTGTTGTATTGGTTTTTTTTTTTTTTTTGGTGAAAAGGATAATACAGTAATAAAGAAACTAACTGCCTTCCAAAACAGAGGCTACATCACGAAAATAAATAGTTCAAGCAGAATCTAAATTAAGAAGAAAGGCTACATCAGATGGGGGATCCATAAAAATGGTAAAATCCTGAGCTAGAGAAACTCCCCTGCGTGCCAGCGCATCGGCACACTTGTTTGTCTCTCTGTAGCAGTGTTGAATACGCACCAAAGGAATCTTCTTCATCCCTTCTTTGCAGTCAGCTACTAAAATGCCAACACCATTTGGGTTCTCCATATCTTTCTTCAAGAGTTCAATGACAAGTTTTGCATCAAGTTCAAACACAACCGCTGGAACTTTAAGAGATATACAGAGCCAAATACCATCCCTTAAAGCCCAAAGCTCCGCTGCAACACTGGTAGCACAGCCAATTGCTCTAGCGTATCCTTTCACCCACTCACCATTTGCATTACGGATCAATCCACCTCCTCCAACCAGGCCGGGGTTTCCCATGGATGATCCATCCGAATTCAATTTCATCCAACTAAAAGGGGGGGGCAGCCACCTTACCTGGATTTTTGTTTTAGCTTTAACATGCTTCTCAGTGATCCCCAAATACGCCATTTCAGCAGCTTTGGCCATTGTCTCGGCCTTTAAATCTTTTTGTGCGGCTGACTTCCCAAACACTAGATTATTCCTATGGAGCCAAAGAACCCAAATAGCAATGGGAAATATAATAGCCCAGTCTAAATCAGTAGCATTACAATGCCGCATAGATTTGCAATTAATTCTTAGCCACACCATAAGCTGAGTATCATAAAAAGAAGCAGCAGAGCACGGGGGAGAGAAGGAGTTCCAGAAGGATTGAGCCATAGGACAATCTCTTAAAGCATGGATAATCGTTTCAGGGGCAGAATTACAAGCCGGACACAAAGGGGAAGATTGTTGTATTGTTGAATTGCGAATTTTTTTTCTAAATAACAATAAATATTAAAAAATTTAGTTAGTTATTACGTTTCAAAACAATGTTGAAAACTAGCATCTCGAGTATCTAAAACTCGAGTTCTAAGATAAAACTCGAATTTTTAAGTCTCGATTTGTAAAAGGATCAGGGCTAAAGTGAGAAAAAATCGACGTAAAAATCGAGTTTTAAAGACTCGATTTCCATAAATTGCATAGAAACGCCGCTATAAGGCTCCCTAAACCTGGTACTTATAAAAATTTTTAAGGAAAACGCCGCTATAGGGATTTAAGACGTCACTGTAAGGCTTAAAAACGCCACTATAGGTGAATTTTTTTTTGCATGAAACTCAAGTCTTAAAGACTTGAGATCTATGTGGCATTTTCACACTCACTAGGCGAGTCTTTTGGACTCGATTTCTAATATGGATCTCGAATTTCTAAAACTCGAGATGTTACTTTTCTTAAATCTTTCAAACCGTTCTTAACTTACTATTTTGAATCAGTATTCACATCTGTTCTACACAAAACCTCGTTGAATTGCTAGATATTGTGTTTTGTATCTAAGCTAAAGAAAGTCCTAGGATGAAAAGGAAAATAAAATAAATCAAAGATATAAAAAAAAAAAAATTATTTTCTTTATGTCAGTACTTTCCATTTTCTAGTTAATCTTTTCAGTTTTTTTTTTAAATGGATTTAAAAAAAAAAATTAAAATGCTTAGGTGCCTTTTTTAAATATTTAATTTTATATTATTATATTAGCCATGTGTATGCCAACAAGACAAACTATTTGTCATGTAGGCATTTTCTATTAGTAAGTTAACGACATGGACCAAATTAACTGTAACTTAAAAATAACAGGAACCAACTTGACTACTACTAAAATGCAGGGACCAAATTGATCGTGACCCAAAATGTAAGGACCAAATTGATCGTCACCCCAAAATGTAAGAACCAAAATGGTGTTTTTGCCTAAATTATATTTTGAAACAAGCAAGATGAAGGAGTTACTTTTTTATTTTTCTTTCTTTCCCCCCTGAATGACCTCATTTTGAAGTCGGGCAAAACAGAAACGTATCTAACCATTTAGCCTGAAGCATGTTTTTGGCAAAATTATAGCATTAAAAATGGTAGTAATATAATATAATTATTCAAGAAAAATATTTTTTGGCTATTTGAATTCCGTGACACATTTGTAATTTATTATGGTAATACATTATACATATTACGCACATTTAAAGATTAAGATACACTATACCTTCTTCAGTCAAAAAAAGGATTAGGATACCAAAAAAAAAGATTTAATGGAGTATTTAAATTTAAAGGAGCTAATAATGGCATTTAAGTACATATTATTAAAGGATTTATTATAATGGTGGAATTTATAGTGTGCATTTAAGAACCTTTTTACTTATTATTGACACACATGGGAAAAGTATTAACATGTGCAAATAATTATCTGACACATGGCATTATTTTTCCATATCATGCCAAATGGATGAAGGAAGTTACAAAAGATGACACGTGATTGCCATATGCATTGTTAAAGGGGCAAGTGTTATCATTTTGTGCATCCACTAATTTCGTAATCCAATTTTTATAATTAGATGTTTTACACAAAATCATGATAATAAATATGATTGGTGCCACTTCAATAATACAATAAATTAAAATTTTCATAAAGTGTAAGATAAAAATTTTATTTAGAAAATGTTAACGAGTGCTCTTAGGGTATTGGTTAATAATCTATTTAAAGAAAGTTTTTATGGGAAATGAAAAAAAAGTAATTAATATTTTGATAATTTTTTTTATTTTCCATAAAAGTGATATCAAAACTTTCTTAAAATGGATTATTAATGAGTGCCCTTAGCATGACCCTTTTATTTATTAATTTTGGAAAAAAGACTTTATTTTGGACATCTCAAAATGAAATAGAGGACCAACAATTTAGGATAAAGGGAGTATTTAATTAATAGTTTTGTTATTAGTGGCCCATCAATTAATGTAGTAGAAAATTTATAGTATCCTAGATTCCTACTAAGATAAATGTGATTGGTATTACTTCAATAATATTAAATTAATATTAATTTATATTATTGTGATTAATGACTCATCAATTTTCCAATTAATGTAGTAGAATTTATAGTATATATCCTAGATTCCTGCTAGAATAATTGTGTTTGGTGTCACTTCAATGATAAAATAAATGAATATTAATATTTATTAATTGCTTTTTTCTTTTCCCATAAAAATTTTAAAAAATATTTCATAAACCAATGCCCTTAGGAAATTTATTAATTTTTCCCTAAAATAATTGTTACCAATAATAAGTTGGCTTATTTTATTTTTGGAAAAAGTAAATAAATGTCTTAAGGGCATTAGTTTAGGAAATATTTTTAGAAACATTTTATGGGAAAAAAAAAAAAAAAAAAAAAAAAAAAAAAAAAACCCTACTATTTTTTATAGCTTTTTATATTTATTTTTTTTATGAAAGTAGTATCAAAAATTTTCTAAAATGGTCCATTAACAAAGGCCCTAATGGCACCCATTAACCAAACCCTTTATTTTAAGCCACCCTAATTTTTTTTTAAGAACGTTTTAAAGCCACACTAATCAAAGCTACATTAGGATACACCATACATTTAATATGATAGATTTATTATTATTATTTTGAATGTGGATAATATGATAATTACACTGTGTCAATTATTTCATTTCTATATTGCAATAAAATAAAGACATATTAACTAATTAAAAAAAAACTAATTAATATAATAATATGCATATTTTTATATTCATATTATGTAAATTTTTAGTTTAAAATATAAACATATGATAAAGGGTATAAGTATTCATAAATAATTAAGGTAAATAATTAGGTGTATTAATTTGATAAAGACAAACATGGCTTCTATCCAATGCATTAGTGTACTGGACATAAACTTAACCTGAAAGACATCTATAAATTAATGAAGGAGAGTCGGAACTCCTTCATTAAAGACATCTATATTTTAAGGAAATATATCCTCGTTATACTTATAACAAGTTTGAGGTATTTGTTTCCTAACTTATAGTTTGGGTGGTACCTCCAGCTCTCTTTGAGGGATAGTCGGAGCTCAAATCTCTATGGGTATGTACTCCTTTAAGTTTCTAAGAGAAAGTTTCACACACATATACATTTAGATTATGTTATAGTAGAATTTTTCTCTTGTATCAAAGAATTATATCTTAGAAAAAAAAAATCTAAGGAGGACATTATTTAAATATCTATATATATATATATATATAAGTTGCATTTTTTTTTAAACCAAAAATATAGGAGGGAGAAGAGATTTTTGAAAAGTTAATGGTCCGTTTGGTCATAGTTTTCAAAAATTGTTGTTTAAAAAGATGTGAAAACTGTGATTTAAAAAGTGTTGTTGAAAAATGTGTTTTTAGTGTGAATAAAACAAAAAAATGTGTTTGATATCATGGTTTAAACAACATTTTTCAGTGTTCAAAAAATATAAAATATGTGTTTGGTATGTATGTTTTGAATGATAAAAAAAGCTAACGAAAGTACAAAATAAATATATTTTAAATTAGGAGAGAGAACATGGCTGAGCAAGACATTTAAAAAAAAATGACCAAAGTACGAAAAAGCTGACCTGAGCACTAGTGTTTGTTGTTTAAAATAATTACGGAATTGCCACAGAGCACTAGTCCTTGTTGTTTAAAAACTGTCCAGGGTCCAGAGGTGATTTCAAAAATGGGTTTTTTAACATTGGTTTTTGAACAATATTTTCCAAACAAGAAGGAATAGGACTGATACACCAAACACATTTTTTTGGTTTTTGGACACTAGTGTTCAGTGTTCAAACACTGAACACTAGTTTTTAAACATGGTGACCAAACGGCGCCTAAGGAGGCCATGGCCCCCTAGCCTCCCTCCGCCCTGACCCAATCATCGACAACTGTGCAACGTTTCATTAAGAATTAATATTATCCTTCTCTAGGTCAAACTAGCCTATATATGTCTCATGGTTTCTTGATATTCTCCTTGTGTTTAGTTTGTTTGTTTGTTTGAGATAGAGAAAGAGAAAGAGAGTATGGGAAAAAGAATTACTCTAATATTTTTGTTTGTGATAACCTTTCTTGTTTTGAGTAGTGTAGATGTGAAAACTAAAGCTATACAAAATTTATCAGAAGTCGACAGGAAATTGATGGTTCTGAACAAGCTAGCAATCAAAAGTATTAAGGTATATTTTTCTACTAACTTTCTTCTATCCTCTTATAATAACAAGTATAAACACTTTCATACATTAAAAAAAACACAAGTCTAAACACACTGTAATTCTCTGTGTCCATGTATTCAACACATCAAAACTAATCCATGCTTGTTCTTATTGTGTTAAGAGGAAAATAAATTTAAATTTTAGATATATTTCTAAAGTCTTAGATAGTATTTATTTATTTTGAAAATATAAAATAAACATAAAGTATGCCTATAAATAAATAAAATCTACCTAATGATGTATATTAATAAACTGTTGTCTCTCCACTGTGTCATATTCTAATTTTTCAAGCATTGCTAGTGTGTCCCGTGTTGTGTTAGTGTCATTGAATCTAATTGTAAACAGATTGTCACGTCATTTAAAATTTTAAATGACATATCATTAGATACATCGTGCACTACTAAATTTGTAATATTTAATCTAAACCGTAAGTGGATCCATTTTAAATAGAAAGGATATCAATGCTATTAACCATGTATTGCTAAGCATTTATGGTTCTTCTAGAGTGAAGATGGAGATATTATTGATTGTGTTGACATCTACAAGCAACCCGCTTTTGATCACCCTGCATTAAGGAACCATATAATTCAGGTATATTTACTTTCATAACCTTATTATCTCTCTGTATAAGAGATTATTTATTTAAAAAATCTGTGTATGTGTTTTCTGATGATGCAACAAAATGTAATTTATGAATCCCATTGTGAAGTTATAATTGGAACTCTAGGCATTTTTAAATTCTTAATTCCTTCAATGCACTTCTAGAATTAGATCCAACTATATATATTATTCATTTTATTTCTCTGCTCGTTCCCAATACTTTACTAAACTTGCATGCATACTCACTATATAGGGACAAAATGGGCTTCTGCCCTTTTGGGGCAAATTAATTAGTCTTTTGCCCTTCTTCCCAAACTAAATAGGGATATACCCTTCTTTTGAAAATCGAGTTTTTCAAAATCGATTTAAACCCTATAGTGACGTTTTCAAGGACCTATAGTGACGTTTATAAAGACCTATAGTGACGTTTTGTAATTTGATATCCATGAAATCGTCACAATAAGTCCTTAAAAACGTCACTATAGGGTTCCAGAATTTTTTTTTTTTTTTTTAACTCGATTTTGAGAAACTCGATTTTCAAAAGATGGGCATTTCCCTATTTAATTTGGGAAGAAGGGAAAAAGGCTAATTAATTTGCCCAAAAAGGGCAAAAGCCCATTTTGTCCCACTATATAGTATAATGCTTCATGTAATTTGCAGATGAAACCGAATAATAGTTTTCCATTTGACACTACCATTAGTTTTAAAAACGAGTCATCTCTGCAAGTGTTGTCTCAAACTTGGCACAAAAGTGGAAGTTGTTCAAAGGGAACCATTCCCATTCGTAGAATTAGTAGGCAAGAATTATTAAGGGCTACTTCCCTCGAGCACTTTGGAAGGGAAGGACCACGGACTTCCTCTATTGTAAATTCAACAAATGACAAAAGTAGTGGCAATAACGGCAGCAAAATCCAAGTCTTTCCTCCACCCAACCACTCGGTAATTATACTTTATAAGAGCCTAATAATAGATATATTTGTTTTGTCATAGACTTCATTTAGATATGTACTTGTGCTAATGGACACAAGCACAACACAATTGAATTACACATGTTTTTTTACATGTTGGATTAAATATAATTTACTATCATAAACACTCCATTTTGTGAATAATTTTAAATTACAAGAAAAAAAATTAAACATTTTATAGATGAAATGGTTATACACAAAAAGTTATTGAGTGTTGTAGTAATATAAACAAAAATTTTCAATAGATGTAACTTGATTTTGACCATATATATACTAGATCTAAACATCGATGCATCAACATATTTAGTGATTAGTTGATAATTTTTTTTTTAATAAAGGTTTTCCATTGAAGATTAACTCATGGGGAAATTATGCATTATTTTTCGAAGGTTTCTTCCCAAATTCACCCAAAAAGATTTTGTCACCATGTGTATTCTTATGTTGCCCACCACAAATAAAAATAAATAATAAAAAAAAGGAATCTAACATGCAAGTTTGTTCCAAAATATTTCGTGATTTCTAATCAAAATATTTTTTAAAAAAAATATTTCTGGATTTTTAAATTTTAATTAATTTAATTTTTGCATTTAGTTAATAAAAATTTTCATGTTGAGATTGGTCCTACTTTTAAATTCAGCTTAATTGTTTAGTGATGCTTGTGAACCAGGCGGCATATCTTTTTACAAAAGGATATGGTTTTGTGGGTGCTAGAGGAGTTATAAATGTCTGGAATCCAAGAGTTGATTCGCCCGATGAATACACTACTGCTCAAATTTGGATTAAAAATGGCCCTAACGATGGTTTTGAAAGTATTGAAGCAGGATGGATGGTTGGTTCATTAAACAAAACGTTAACCCTATTTTCTAATAGATATGTAAAGTGTATAGTATCAGTTACAATTTTTTTTTCTCAAGATTTGGTAATATCGTTTCCTCTTTTTCTAGGTCAACCCAAAGTTATTTAGTTATTCACAACCTCGATTATATATACGATGGACTGTAAGTACATTTTTGCTAAGCCAAAGAGGGGAAATGGCAACTCAATTATATTTTTGATACTTTATGTGTGGGTTTTCATAAAGAGGCATGTAACTCAGTTGATATATTTTGGTGTTTTCAATTGAGACTATCCAAATTCGAATCTCTTCTCCTCCATTATAACTATCAAATTTATCAAAACAAAAATTGTGAGTTTTCAATATACAACAAATAAAAGTATAAAAAACCAACAATCTTAGTTTTCTTCTAGAAACTAATATTAATTAGTTAGGAATAGATTTTAATTTATTCTTTTTAATTTTTTTGCTTAGATGGATGCGTACCAGAAGACAGGTTGCATTAATCTCATTTGCTCTGGGTTTGTACAAATCAACCCAAGGTACGAATTAGGTGCACCTATTCAACCTACATCACAAGAACGAGGAAAACAATATGAGATCCAAATCCAAATTTACCAGGTAATGAAAATATGAATCTCTCTCTCTCTCTCTCCCCCCAACATCGTGTGCTATATTGTGTCTTCCAACATCATGTACTATATTGTGTCCTAGAAGTAATGGTTGCTCCAATTATCTTCATCTCCTTGCAATAAGTGGTTACTCTCTCTTGCTAAGAGGTTGTTATCTTTGAATAAAGATTTTTATATGGATTCCTCACACCTTCTTGAAAAAGAATGGGGAAAAAAGAGGTTAAAAAAAAACCATAATATATATAAACACACTAATTAGTAACTAATGCAATGCATGAAAAAGTTTTGACATAATATGATTTTTTTCTATCTTTTATTTTATGTCTAAATATGAAATTTGATAGTTATAAGAGTTATTAACTGACATTTACTATAATTGTGTTTGTATATGAAACTATATGGAGTTTTTTTTACCATTTAAAGAAAATATAATGTGTTAAGATTCTAATATATGGTTTAGATACGAATAGAATTCAAATTCAATTATATATTAAAATAGTGATGTGTAAAATTTTGATATGGCAAACTTATGTGGCACAATATTATAAAATTAACCAAAAGTCAAATTGCTTCAATTTTATATATGGATTCAAGCCTACAAAATAAAAAAATAAAGTTCTGTAAATTTAATAGTATAAACTTTTTATATGCCTTTGTTAAAGGTTTTTTATTCGATTCATCAAACTCTCCTTAAAAAAACAGGAAAAAGGTGATGAAAATTCAAAGAAACCATAATAAAAACTACAAAAGGAGATCAAAAAACTGGAATATGAAAGCCTCTTCAAAAGTAATAATATAAATAAATTTTTATATGCGGCTTTGATATTATTCAACATGGCCTCTACAATTGACAACCCATACAAGAAAATTTGAATATTTATGGGGGAATACATCAGTTAGTTGCATTAGAAATTGTAAAATGCGAAGAAGGTGAACCAAAAAAAAAATTCAAAGGAATATATAAGAAATAGTGGTGAAAATCGAGAAGCGTGCTAAAGTTGGGTAATGGAATAATAATAAAGTGATAACTCACATCTTGAATCTATGGCTTGCATATTATAAAGGAAAGAATAATTTTGAGGAATGATTAAAATTATTTGATAAAAAATATTGAGTTGATTCAAATTGATAAAATCAAAAAATATAGAAAAATACCAGAAATAACATTAATTGAAATGGAAAATGAGACAAGTGAATTAAAGGATTAACAGAAGACAGAAAGTATGACGTCAAATATAATAAAATTGTGAAAAATAATACATGTGATCAACTCTAATTAATTTGTTAAGAATACGTAGTCGATCCTAAAAAATTTGGGACTAGGATTTTTTTTTTTTTTTTTTTTGAGTAGATGATGATGATGATGATGATGATGATATTTAATTGTTTGTATAAAATCCAATGTTTTGCTTTAGTTACCAGAAACCAGAAAATGGTGGCTAGTATATGGAGAAGACAAGGTGATAGGGTATTGGCCCTATGAAATCTTCAATCATTTGCAAAGGAAAGCCAGAATAGTTCAATGGGGAGGGGATGTTAATAGCAAAAACATCAAGGGAGTTAAACCCCACACTACAACAGCCATGGGGAGTGGAAATTATGCATATGGTTTGTGGGGATCAGCATGTTACATTGATAGACTTAGAATCGTGGATTATAACCTCCTTACGAAGTACCCTATATGGGTACGTAGTAATGCCGAGGAACCCAATTGCTACACTGCTCTTAATTACCAAAAGAGTCTTGCAATTGAGCCTGTGTTCTACTTTGGAGGGCCTGGTGGAGGTCTTTTTTGTCCATGAGAAGTGAAAACTACAAGATTTATTGATGCCAACAATTTTTTAGCAATAAATAAATATTTAAAAAAAAAAAAAATATATATATATATATATAACCCTCTAAAATTTAGTTGATGCCTTCCACGTAAAAGGTGAGGATAGTTTTGCTTGGTTTGAGTAGTGTAGATATCAGAGCTGAAGCTAGAAAAACTTAAATTATTAGAAATCAATAGAAAATTGAAGCTTCTCAACAAGGCAGCAATCAAAAGTATTAATGTTTTTTTTTCCCTACTAAACGCTCCACTATCCTCCTCTACAAAGAAGCAAAGACACTGCGGATTCAATTAACTCAATTGGTAAAAAAATTTATTGTCAAATGAAAGATATAGGATTCAAACCCCTCTATATCAAAAAGCAACTGATACTTTGGCTTGATGATAAAAAGCAATTATCATTGAGCAGTTACTATAGAATGAAATTTTGTTGTACCTATTTAAAAAAATAAAAATAAAAAACGAAAAAAGACACTCCAAAACTTTAAGTGTGTCCGTGTTCAAATCGTAAAGGAAAACTCCTACATGCATGTTCTTATTGTGTTAGGAGGAAAATAATATTTAAATTTTGATTTTAGATAAATTTCTAAAGATTTGGATAATTATTATTTATTTTAAAAACTTAAAATAAACATAAATTATGCCTGTAATGACTATACATGACATTTGAACACTATGACATCTAAAATTGAAATCCTTAATAGGAAATATCTTATTTATACAATTTTTTTTTTTTAATTTTTTTAGATTAGAGGGTGTACCTCAAAGCAAATCATACCTCACAGCAGAACGTGCCACGTGGCATAGATAATGAATGTCAATAGGTCATACCTAAGAGGGAAAATAGGTCAAATTTTCTATAAAAATTATAAACTAGAAAATTTTGACATATTTCTCTTCATATCTGCAGTACATACATTGTAAATTATCTAAATTCGAAAAAGATATAAACCACTGATTAAAAACGAGTATTTTGAAGATTAATCATATTGAGAAAGGACAAAAAATTTCAGGAAGAAAAAAAATTTGACTCAAGTGATTCAAACTTCTTATCTTGTTAGTCTAGGATGGAATGCCTTACATTTTCGTCTTCTCATGTTCTCTTAATCAAATTTCAATTGTGTTCAATTTTTTTTTTCTTTTTTTAACATTATTTTTCAAAATATTGTAGATGAATATATATATATATATATATATATATATACATTGAGAATCGTAGATGAATATTTTCATTATGTGGTCTAGCGTGATAGGCCAATAGATCATAGTTGCGTCACTTGTGTGTCAATCTGATATGATGCTTTCGCTAGAAATGAGATTGAGCTTTTAGAACTTAGAAGCAGTTGGATACTTGTAAGCCAATTCATTCAAATGCTTACTGTTAAAGGACAGTTTTGCCTTTTAGAAGTAACTAGAAACATTTCATTGCCATTTTCACGCCAAGTGCAAAACCTAACAAAGCCAACTTCGATGACTTAATGAGGTGAGTTGCAGTTGCAGAGTTGGCCAACTCCTAGAGAGACACTCCTAGACCATAAATTGCACTCAACAAAACGTTTCAGGCCATTTAAAGCTTACACCTATTGCATAAACTATGGTTTTGAAAATTGTCACCTAATATGTGCAAACTTGGAGAACTGGACATGACTTAAAATGATCGTGCACCATTTCTGAACATACTATAAATCCACGTTACCGACTGCCACTCCTTTTAAAAAACCCACAAGTGAGACTAAAGTGAAATTAAGATGGCCATGCCAAGGCTAGCTTTTGCTGCATTGATTTTTGCAGCCACAGCATCCATGGCATCAGCAGCATCACCAGTCACATTTATCTTTGGTGACTCATTAACAGAAGTTGGAAACAACAATTATCTGCAATCTCTTGCAAAATCAAATTTCCCTTTTTATGGGATTGATTATGTTGGTGGCCAGGCCACTGGGAGGTTCACAAATGGGAGGACTATTGGTGATATCGTTTGTATGTTAATTACCCCTAAATTACAATGCCCATCTTTTCCTTTTTCTTTCTTTGCTTGATTTCTCTGAATTGCATTGAAGCTTTTTATGCAACTTGATGTTGTCTTCCACTAATGGTATCTTTTTTTATAAATTTTGTAGCGGAAAAACTTGGGATTTCTTCACCACCACCTTATCTTTCTTTGTCGCAAAATGATGATGCAGTCCTTAAAGGGGTTAATTATGCATCCGGCGGAGCAGGAATTCTCAATGACACTGGACTTTATTTTGTAATAACACATTCTTTTAAAAACGATTTATTTTTGCTTTCGAATTGACTAGACAACTTTTATTTAATTTCCTCATTTACAGTATTGACCATTTTCCCAAATATTCTTGATCTTGTTTTCTGCAATGTAGATTCAGAGATTATCCTTTGATGATCAGATCAAATACTTTGAGAAGACTAAGGAAACAATGAAGAAAAAAATAGGGGAAGTGGCAGCAAACAAGCTATGCAATGAAGCCATGTACTTCATTGGAATTGGTAATTACTCCAGCATTGCTGAGTATTATAGCACTTCCCCATGTTTGGCAATTTCTATTAAAACTACTATTCACAGAAGCAAGAAACTAAAGTGAATAACAATTAAAGCAATTCAAATCTTCAACTAAAAAATTATTATCTTTTTTAAACTGATTTTGCAGGAAGCAATGACTATGTCAACAATTTCTTGCAGCCCTTTTTACCAGATGGTCAACAATACACATCCGACGAGTTTACGGACCTCTTAATCTCCACCCTGGACAAACAACTTTCGGTAAAAAGTTTTATCATCCCCATTAATTTATTTATCTGGCCTCTTAAAAGCGTATAAGAGACATGAATGTGGAATCACTTGCATTGAGAAAAAAATGGAACAATCTATCAGAAAGGCTTCATAGGAGTAGTTTCTTGAAAGTTTGTAGTACATAATTATAATGTAATGTTCTTCTTCAAAGTTGTGTGAAATTGCCTGCATGTCACAACCACTGACCAATCTTATCACCTACAAGGAAGTTTTAAAATAGAGTTTTGCTATTCTTTATAGGTAAAGTGTTTAATCCTTGGCTGTTTTATGTTAGTCTTTAAATCTAAAAAGAATAAGAACACTTACATGGTGCATTTCTTAACATTTTGGCCAAGATTGATCATAAATATGATGGAGAGAATTATTCCACAATTATTAGTCACTATAAAGTATAAACCATTATTTTTTCAAGATATCAAAAATATGGTGGTTTTGATTCAAAACTGTTGAATATAAGGATGACTTATAAATTTCTCACAAAATTAAGCTAGTAGGAAATAGTAACACTGAATTAATCTATTTCGAATATAACGACCATAACTATCATTACTTTAATAAGTCAAATTTACAATTTAGTGATATATGAGAACCTGAACTTGCATGTGTTAAGAGGCTCTACCAACTCGGTGCACGAAAGATGGTCTTTCATGGTCTTAGCCCTCTAGGCTGCATTCCTTCTCAGAGGGTGAAATCAAAGAAAGGCGAATGCTTGAAGAGAGTCAATCAATGGGCTCTGGACTTCAACTCCGGTGTACAAAAGCTATTCGCCTCTCTCAGCCAGCACCTTCCAAATGCAGAACTAATATTTGCAGATACATACGCAGCAGTTCTAGACTTGATCGATAATCCTAGTAAATATGGTAAATCCAATACTCTCTTTTCAGCCTCAAAACATACTAGTTTGACAATGTAAACAATGTCTTAAACATCATTCTTTTCTTCTTCTGCAGGTTTTAAGGTTTCTAATACATCGTGTTGCAACGTAGACTCATCCATTGGAGGGCTATGCCTGCCTAACTCGAAGTTATGTAGTAATCGCAGTGACTATGTATTCTGGGATGCATTCCACCCCTCGGACAAAGCAAATGCAATACTTGCTGAAGAATTCTTCTCCCTCCTGTTTTCTGCTGCTCCATCCATTGCACCTACTCCCTCAAATTGATCATATATCAATAGTAAAAATACCCTAAATGCATACGGTTGATGTATCCCTATTAATTATTTAGCAAAGCCAAGGAAAAGTTTGTTTCCAGCTATGTCTTGTCGAAACACAAGCTTCTCCGATAATTGTATCTAAAATATTGAGTGAGCACAATATTAGCAATACAAAATAGTATTTGAGTAATAGAAATCATTGAAACTCTTTGGCAGACGATTAAGGAATCCTGTGGAATTATCATTGATACTGCAAAGCTTGTGTCTGCTATTTGTTGAGTAAATTATTGAAATACTAAAAGTTACTATTATTAATGAAGGTTATCTGTACCGGCTCCGGTTAATTTTGAAGTTAACTTTCAAAATCTGGAGGATTCCATGTTATGATTGCAAATTTTTCTTGTCAATCCTGCAGGTTAGACTTTACAAAGTCTCATATCCTATACTCAAACCAACAAGGAAGCAGGTAGCCAATGATTTGGTGATTAGTTATCATGAGTTTGAATTCTTGGGCGGATATTGCAGAAATCCTAAGAATCCTTTCCTTAAAGAAAGATAAGTTTTCATCTTATATTGTTTCACTCATCACTACAAGTGCTTCATCTTATAAAAACAGAAGACATGTTGAAGCAAAGCAAATGTAGCAAGACCAAGACTTTTCTCTGACAGGGGGACTAAAGGTATTACTGAAGTGATAAGTGAAACTCAAAAAATAAAAATAAAAACAAAATAAGGCATATTTCCTCCTTAGAGTTTCTGACTGTGATTAATTGAGTCATGAGCCTTCCCAATGTGATATATGAATATCAAGAAGGAATGGCAATTGTACAATTATTTCCAAATGCTGCTGTGTCAGGATCAGACTACTGAGGAAGGGTGACTGAGAAGTGAGCAATGAGATGACAAAAAGCTAGTAGATTCATTAAAATTGAGTAGGTTTGAGTAGATTCATTAGTGAAATGTTAACAGGCGCCGTAAGGTGCTCGTTAAGGATGATTTATTGTGGGTCTATCAAATAAAAAATTGATATAAATTGATAAGGAAATTGAAATATTACTGAAGTGACAAATAGAACTCAAAAAGTTAGTTTTATTGGCTCTACACCCTACACTCTATAAAACTGATCAAAAATCTAACATAAAGTGAAATGATTTGACATAAAACTACTTCAAAATGGGCCCTTACAATACCCGTTAACACCACCCTTAATGTATATTGAAAAAAAAAAAAAAAAAAAGACATATTTCCTGGTTAAAGTTTTTGTTTGTAATTAATTGAGTCATGGGCCCTTCCTAATGTGATATATGAATATCAAGAAGGAATGGCAATTGTACAATTTTTTCTGAATACAGCTTTGTCAGGATCAGACTATTGAGGAGATGTGATTGAGAAGTGAGCAGTGAGATGACAAAAAGCTAATAGGTTCATTAAAATTAAGTAGGTTTGAGTAGATTCATTAGTGAAATGTTAATAGGCACCATAAAGTGCTCATTAAGGATGATTTATTGTGGGGTTCACCTAATAAAAAATTGGTATAAATTGATGAGCAGAATAAAAATATTATTAAAGTGATAAGTGGAACTCAAAAAACAAAAAAATAAGGCATATTTCCTCGTTAAAGTTTTTGACCGAAATTAATTGAGTCAAGGGCCCTCCCCAATGTGATTTCTGAATATCAATAAGGAATGGCAATTGTACAATTTTTTTTCTGAATACAACTATGTTAGGATCAGACAACTGAGGAAAGGTGATTGAGAAGTGAGCAATGAGATGACAAAAAGCTAATAGATTCATTACAATTGAGTAGGTTTGAGTAAATTCATTAGGGGAATGTTAACAAGCACCGTAAAGTGCTCATTAAGGATGATTTATTGTACCTAATAAAAAATTGATATAAATTGATGAGATGGCTAAAAATATTACTTAAGTGATAAGTGGAACTCAAAAAAAACAAAAACAATAAACAATAAACAAAAACAAAAACAAAACAAATAAGGCATATTTCCTTGTTAAAGAATCTGACCGTAATTAATTGAGTCATTGGCCCTCCCCAATGTGATATATGAATATCAAGAATGGAATGGAAATTGTACAATTTTTTCCTAAATATGGTTGTGCTGTGTTAGGATCAAGCTACTAAGGAGAGGTGACTGAAAAGTGAACAATGAGGGGATTGAAAATATTACTGACGTGACAAGTGGAACTTAAAAAGTTAATTTTATAAGCTCTACACCGGTACACCCTATAAAGCTAGTAAAAAATCTGGCATAAAGCAAAGGTGCTCGTTAATACTACCCAATTGATAATAGTGAAAATTTTCAAAGCTGGTCTTGTGGCTTTTCCCTACAAGTTGAGAAGGTTTTTTAATCTATCTTGGTATTCTTGTGTGTAATTGATTCATTAGTTTGAGATATTTGCATGGTAATTTTAGTTAGAATATTTTTGGGATTTTTAGAAGTTTTGAGTATATTGTACTTTTCTTACCTTTGACATAGTGCAGCTACAATGCCTGCCCTAAACCACAAAATTAAACGGTGTCCCCCTTAACTATTTATAATAAGCATTGTTCCCATTATTTATATAATTTTTTTAAAATTACGTGAAAGTTTCAAATTTCTATTTGACAATTTGGAAATAATAATATTTTTTTGGGGATAAAGTTGTATTAGCATCATCCAATTGGAACAAGAGAATGGAATAAAATAAAAAATAAAAAAATAATACCTTTAGAATATTCTTCTCTTCTTTTTTTTTGAGAGTGTTTTAATAGAAGAAATGAAAAATTCACTCTCTTATTTGAAAGTTTAAGTGAAGTGAAATAGAATGGATAGAAGAGAATATTCATTAGTCATTCATCTCTATCTTTTTAAAATCTCAAATTTTCATTTCTCAAAAATTCGAAAGGATGGAATTAAATTTAATAAATTTTTACTAAAACTCCCAAAATACCGCTATATATTTAACTTTTTATTTTAAAATAAGCGTCTAATAATAATATTATCATAAAATAATTCTATTCATTTCCCTCTATGTCACTCCCTAACAAGACTAATTACGTTCCATTTCTTTATTTTAAAAGATCCACATAAGCTTACTTAATTCTATTATATTCTTTTCTTTTCCATTCATTTCTCTTGTTTAAATACATTCTATTCCCTTCCTTTTTTTCATTCGTTGATGATCATTCTATTTTATTACATTCCTTTATAAACTCCAATACGAAGCCTTAAGAGTTAATGGTGGTGTGAGCCTATGAGGTAAGGTCCCTTGCAGAGTAGAGGTGAGGCTGATGCGCGTGTACTTGTGAGCATAAACAAGTGCACATTGCACAAGGCCACAAAACCTACACAAATGATCTTGGAAATAAAGTGATATTGTCAATGATGCTAAATAAAAAAAAACGGCACAACACAAGGTTTACAGAGGTTGATGTGCAAGGATGAGGTTGAGTGGTTGGCAAATGGTTTCATGGATGGCACGGGAGCCTAGATGATGCGCAATGAAGTAAAAACTATTGAAGGAGAAAAAAAACAGGCTTGAAGAGGTACAAGAACTTGTTCATGGCCCATTGAGGAGCAATAACTCACACATGTATGAGAGATTATTAAGGATGAGTTTGTGGCATCAACTTCAAGATTTAGCTTTCAGCTTTGATACCAAATATTGACCTCCTGATTTTTCATGAAAACTGTGGAATTTTTATCATAGAATGTGTATAGACTCTCATTGAAAGCAATCCACATTTTTATTGGTCCACCGTTAATGTAACACATGAAAGAGAAAGGAAATGCAAGTATTTTGAGCAATGAAAATCCCATCCCTAATACCAAGTGCAATTTCCTGTGAAAAATATTTATCATTATATTATTAATTTGATTGCATAAAATTCTATTAGAATGAATGAGCATGTGATTTTATCAATTCAGTTAGTTTGAAATCCAATTATTTTGTTAAAATTAAAAAAAAAAAAATTTAAATGTAGTAGATAAAAGTAAAAATTAATTGAAATAATACGTTAGTACAAATAGATAGTTCTAAGAAATAAAAATCATACAGTGAGACCAAAAAATAAAGGATAACAATAAATAGTAATAAAAATAAATTGAATAGTAAAATAAACTCATAAAAATAATTTTTGCCCAACACCCACGTTAGTGTCCGCATTTGAATATAAATATAAACTTGAATATAATCAAATCTATCAAAAAAACTTGAAAATAATCAAATACTAATTCATAAGATTTAGTTATGAAAAATGTAGGTATCGTTTCGTTGCTCTCAGTTCAAAGGCCAAAGTTTTTCCACATGAGAGAAGATGAAAGTGGTAGAATTAGAAACCCTCTAAAATATAAGCCGCCAAGGGAACCCACTTGAAATGCTTGACAGAGCCTTCTTCTTCTCTCTATAAAAAAAGAGGCAGAAACCTAACCTCCTAATCATAGAAAAAAGAATCATTAGGCACCCACCAAGCACAACAAGCAAACTAGTTTCCCATTGCCTTACACCAAAGAGAGAATCAAATCCAAACTCTCAAACTCTCTTTTTTCAGTGTGGTTAAAGCATAAATAAAATCATCATCGAGCAACTTCCACAACTAACAATAACAAAAAGACAATTATTTGAGAATTAACTGGGAATGAAGAAGTGTGGAACCTCGAGAAATGGCGAGAATTCACTGAGATAATTGAATCTGCCAGTCCAGAGGTACCCTTGCGAATTTTTTTTATTTCGCATCCCTTCGTATTCCCAATTGCTATTGATTGAGCACGGAGAATCATAGTGTTGATGCAATTCCAAATAACGATGAAAAACCATTTCAACGAATTCAATATCAAAAATAAACAGATACAAAACTGAAAGAAGTTTAAAAGGCTCAGATCTAGTTTTCAGGGGTTTGAGAAGACGAGAGGGGTGGTGGTTGATTTATATATGGGGACCTGGAGAGAGAGAGAGAGAGAGAGAGAGAGAGAGAGGAAATTAGGGTTTGAGGAAATGCGATAATTAATCAACCACGATGTTCGCCATAATTACTTACGTACTCAGCGGACCCGAGAGTCATTTTCGCAGGTCCAGGCTGGAATTTTGAATCCGGGTATGTAAGCGGCCCAATATGTGTTGACCTCTTCTTAGTTGGATTCATAATAGGGCCAGGTATTTGGAAGTGGAAGAGGTTTTGCTTCATTCATGTTTCTCCGAATATGTTCTCTCCCTCTCAATGGAGATTATATATATTGGGCAATACAAAACATTGTCCAAAAAAATTAGTGTTACAAAAAATGTTAGAAAAAAGAATGGTACGGATAATATTCCTTAATTGCCTCATGTTGCTATGCTTTTGACTCAAAAAAAAAAGTAAGGATTATGCTGTTCTTTTACCTTCTACCAAAATGTCAACACATTAGTTGGCTTCACAATATATATGCGTGTTAAGGGATCATCATCCATTTTCAATTCATCAACTCTTTACAAATTAAAGCATATGGCCAAGGGAAAAATGAATTGGTGGAAAATATGAAAAATGTTTTGTTCACAACATTTTTACAACATTTTCACAACAAATCTTAAGTGGCATGTTACTATTAGTTGTTATTGATTGGCCAAAAAGTAATTTAAGTAATGGGTTCAAATTAGAACCAGTAAGTCAATAATAAATTACTACCTAAAATTTGTTGTGAAAATATTGTGAAAATAAATAATTTTTTATAAATAATGATGTTAATTGCTATTTGAGAGTCAACATTCTTGAAACACATATCCCAAAGCAAGTTTTAGTGCAAATCTTATGGCCCATAATTCTCTACAAATGAATAAAAAAAGGAAAAAAAAAAAAAATCATTTATCTTTATCTCCCGTTATACCACTTGTGCCTAGCCCACCTTATCTCCACTTGTGCCTAGCCCACCTTATCTCTCATTATACCACTTGTGCCTAGCCCACCTTATTATCATAATACCTCTAATCCCGGGATTACCTCATACGCATCCATCTATATTTATCTTAACAAAAGGGGAATAGGAAGGAGTCCACCTAACCCACCTTGTTTTCCCAGTATAAACCTATGGGTATGGGTAAGAGGTATGGGTACACTACTCTGGATAGGGCTCACAAGGGTATCATTGGATATGAAGGAATTTATTAGCTAACATCTTCCCTAATCGAACTTGGGCTAGCATAAATTAGATGCCAACCATCCGATTCAAGCGAAAGAAACAACCTTGGTGTCAACAATTCGCAAGTAAATAAAGGTCAATTTCCATATAAGCTTCTTTAACAATATCTACAAAAGATCATGACCCTAATGCTAGAGCCACATATACCCATTAGGATTTGGCTTGTCTCTACTGCATTTGTGTAGTAGAGGCAATATGGGCACAACATGTGTTCTAAATTGACCATGTATCATGTCAAGTGCACCTTATTACTCCCTAGAAAAGGTTTAACATTTCATTATTATTTAGGATTAAAATTTTTTTTAATGGCTTAAAAAATTTTAGGTTTTTTTTTTTTTTTTTTTTTGGATAAATCGATACTTAGAAAACAGGAAATTTGAACATTGAACATCTATAGACCACATTAAGAAATGTCAATTGAGCTTAAAAAGGGTCCAGGTTTGAATCTTTCCTATCCTTTGAGAGAATAGGAAAGATTTGAACCTTTCTTAGAATAAACTTGCATTATTGTCATTTGTCAGGACAAATTTTCCACCTCATACAAAAGATTAATAAATTACACCTACTCAATTTCTCCCTCGTTGACAGTTTTGGGGAAAGAAAAGAGCGTAAAATGCTTTAATTCACAGGATTTAGTCGTTCACAAGATAATCTCAGAGTGGACAAGATGCAGTTGAAGCAATATTTTTTAAGAGTAAAAATCTGGGCATTAAGAGGAATAATAATGGGTCGGTTTGATACAAGGAAGAATCATCATTCAGTCGGAAAAAATAAGAATGTAGATGGAGCCCAAGACAGTCCAGGCCATTTAGCTTGTTTTGTACAAAATTGAATGAGCCACTAACTCTAAACTAGCTCTGTCACTAAAAGTGAACAATCTCAAGCTCCTCCAAGCACCTTCTCAAAACTTTGAATGAAAGCTGCAATAGATTCCAACAACCACCATCTACAATAATACTCCACACCATATTAGAAATGCGATCGTCATGAAAATGCTTGTCAAACCACTGCCGTGAATACTGCTGTGGCTCGAAAACTCTGAACTTGTGGAATTCATAGATGGGGCTGTGATATTTACCAGGGAGCCATTCTTGCCAACACTGCATGCACATATCAATAACAAATAAAATTTTATCATTGCTCGTCTAGGGCTGTTCTCTACAACATTGTTTTTTATAGTTCCTCAATCATAATCATATGGGAAACTTAAAAGATGTAAAAGATTTTGGTTAATTAAGAAAGTTAGAAGTTTACCTTCCGGGAAATATACAAGTACCATGACCTGCATCGTTGAAAAAACAAAACTATTAGAACTTTGAAATGTATGTATTATTAAAACGCAGGACCTGAGACCAAAATAAAAATAAGAAAAAAAAAAACCAAAAGAAAAATAGAACATGCTGCCTTCTTTACAAGCATGATCTTACTTGGATCTGTGGTGGTGATTGCAGCCACCCCCTTGAAGTCACATGTCCCAGGAGCCTTGCCCATCTGATGATAGTAAGTGTCAAAGGCATAGCTTGCATGTGCAAGCACATTGTCTGGTTCATAACACGATTGACCCTGCGATAAAGGTGTGCAATCCACCTTGCCAGCTCCACAAGCCCAATCTAATGCAGCCTGCACCATCTTTGGATCAGCACCATTCTTTACTGCACAGTAAGTTTGGTTCGTAGTATCATTTGCTAACACCAGTCCTGATCCTGTCAAGTGTAATATGTAAATGGGCGACCCATTTGCATCAAACAATCCCCAGTTCTTCTCTGAGACTGGCCCCGCTTTCGTGTCCTCATTATAGAGCTCATAAATATAGGTACTAACAGCAATTCCGGGATGCTTGGGAGTTCCAGTTTTGTTCAGCACATGCCTTATCAAATTGCTGTTATAAGTGTTAGCATTTTCTAATGTTGCATCAGGTTCATTTGCATCACCTTTTGAGGGCCAGCCAGATTCTGTCACTATCACAGGAATGTTTGTAAAATTTAGGAAAGCCATAGCAAAGTATGCTGCATCAACCATTGCATCAAAGACATTGGAGTAATGCAGAAGTGTATTTGCATCGACAGCTTCTTTATTTGGAGGGAGAGGCTTGAAGAGTGCGTAATCTAAAGGAATTACACCATTTGATTGCATATAGTCATAATAAGGGTAAATGTTGAGCATGAGAAATGAACCTGTGGACTGCAAGAAATTCAACATGGGTACCAAAACTGGATTCCATGAACGATTTAAAAAGGCTTGGGAAGGAGGGAATGAATCAAGGATAATAGAGGAAGAAAGAGGTGTTGAAACTTTTATCTGACGGTCAAGATTGGATGCCACAAGGGCTGAGTGAATGAACTTGAGGGCATTGACAAGGACTGTTGCTGCATTGGGGATAGTAGTTAGCACCTCAGAACCAACTGATATGGCTGTGATATTGGTGACTGGGTAATGTGCTACAACATTGTGGGAAACCCAGTTAGCTGCAGTGGAGTTTGATTGACCAATTCCAAGTAGCTGTTCATTAGGGACAGAGATCATGACTTGAATGCCTGTGTTTGCAAGCGCAAGAAGCATGGCACGGTCAGCATCGTATAGGCGGATGTGTCGGATTTGCTGGGCTTTGAGGAGGGCTACTACTTGAGTTGGATGAGGCATGTCTGAGAGATCTGTTCCTATGTTCACACCAATAAATGCATCTGAAAAAGAAACAAACATTATAATTTTGCATTTTCTAAAGCATAAATCTTCATAGTTTGTAATCCATATTATGAGTAGATGCAACTGCAAACAACATTGAGGGGGCTTTTTCTTTTTTTTCTTTTTTTTTTTTTTTTTTCCTGAAGAGGATATTTGCTAGTACTGTTTGACTGATGCTAGGTTTAAGTTACAAGATCCAAAAAAGTTGGGACTTGAAGAGTTTCGGTTCATAAAATGAATGATAACAGACAAGTTCATGCTACTAGATTTTCTTCAAACATCATTATTATTTGTAAGAAGAAAAAAATATATAACATATCAAATGTTTCAGTGAAGCAGATGCTAGTTGTTGCAAGAATTAGATTCTTGCAAATTGAAAATTTGGGGGCTATGGGCTTTTAAAATAAATAAATAAATAAAACCTTTTGAGCAGGAGGTCATAGCTGACAGCAAAAGCACATAAACCTCTTAAGATTAATTCCACAGTTGTATCACAGTATCAACAATACTTCCAAGTCTTTGCTTGTTTGTGGTGCTTGCTACTAGAAGCAAGACACACAAATCCCCACCTAAGAACCCCTTCTACAAAGAATAGAAACAGAGAGAGAGAGAGAGAGAAAGAAAGAGATATGAAGTTTTTCTTTTATAGATTTTGCATGGGTTGTTGTAGGTGGTTATGGGTAGTTATTTGTAAGAAACCAAGGGATAGGGTTTCACTCTTGGTTTAGGACTGGATCGGGCCCACTATGGGGGAATATTCATTGGGTTGGTCCTGTGAAATTTCTAATAACAGCAGTAGACTTAATTAATGGGTCCAAATCCATTAATAAATGAGACAATTTTAAGGAAAAAAAAAATCCCACTTTAGTGGATCAAATGCCAATAAATTGAAAATTCTCAAGCCTTTATGAATTTGGTGCACATGAAGGGATGTGGATAGCAAGGAAAGGAACATTCAACATGGTTTTGGTAGCCAATTTTTCATAAACTATCTGGTATACAGTTTCATAAATTATCCTTAATTTCCTATTGGATCTACCATATACAAGAAAGATGTAATGCTTTCACAAACTTGTGTATTTAAGCTGAAAAAGAATAATAAGTAATGCTAATTTCATAAACTTGTGAATATAAGCTTTGATTTTTACCCATGGTTATGAAAATCCAGTATAAAATTGACAACTATGATATTACAGAAATCCTAGACATCAAGGTATGTGAAATCTTTGTTAATGATAGTTTGTAACAATTGCATAACTCAAGAGGAAATAGTGAAGTCATATCTGTATTGGAACCAGTATCAGTATTGCAAGAATAATGAAGTCATATTTGTTCCCTAAGGAGGGAAAATGGATTGATTACAATGACATAAAGATAGGAATTAGGAAGCCCACACAAAAAAAGAAGAAAATTTACTAGCTGGTGAACTTTTCTATTTGTGGGATTAAATACTTTTTTGTTTAGAGAAGTGGGGTTAAATACTTAAATATCAGATATGTCATAGTTGCCCTTGTTGATTTGAATAGATAGTAGATAATATTATAAAGAAAACATATTAATACATCCAAGCACCCCACGTGGGGTAGTATGGACAAAAGCTGCAATATAATAGGGCAACAAAAACAGTGTAGCAGGTACCCATAACTCCACCAAGTTCTAAGCCCCAAGCAAAAGTGCCTAAATTCTCTAACCCTTGACCGTTTACACAACCAAGGCAAATGCTACTACTAGCGAAAAGATAAATAGGGCTAGGAGTAGGATGAAATGCCCATGAGCTGGAAGACAATTAGACATTGATATTAACAATATTGCTAGTCTCTCCTCTTTACTCCCATCTTTTAATGCACAAAAAGAAGGAAAGGGACATTGAGGATAATACCTCCAGCAATAAATCCAGTAACACTAACTTCTTCTTTTCTTTTCTTTTTCTTTTTTAAACACCAGTAACACAACTTTCATCATAACATATTTTTATTGATGCATAAGATAAGTTGTGACAGCTGAGTTGAAGGTTACACGAATCAAAAAATTTCACCTCAGCAAGTTAAGAAAAATAGAGTATCTCCAAAACTTCAGCTATTTTATTTCATTATGTATCTTAGTCCCCTTTTCATTCCATAATAAGATGATTCAACAATCAAGAAATCCTTTTCTCAAAAAAAAAAAAAAAACAATCAAGAAATCCCAAACTTCCAAGTAACATTTAAAACCCCCAACTCCCATTCTGTACTCATTTATTCCACATTTAATTCTAACCCACCAACCCTCATAAGCAAGAAGAGTAGAACACACACACAGAGCCTTTGGACTAGGAAAGAACCAACCCACCCCCCAAAAAAAAACAAACACACAGTAACAGAGAGAGAGTGTGTGAAAGGCCATTTTTTCTATTTCTTTTTTGGTGCATTCGCATTAAACATTGGTCACTAAATTTGTGACACTAAGACCTCAAGGAGAAGCGGAGAACACGTGCATACCTTATCAATGCACTATAAACTCTAAGAAACAACTGAGATATTACAATATTGAGTAAAATTAATACCAAAACCAAATACTGTGAACAGAGAAAAAAAAAATCACAAAACAAGTATAAAGAACGCGTGCAATAGAGAAAAGAAAGAAATAAAGTCACCTTCATCAGCTGCAACTACAGAAGCTGCTAAGAGAAAAAGAAGAATAAGCACAGCCATGGATTCCTCAATGAGAAAGAAGAAGGCTCCGGAAAATCTGAAGGAAACCCAGCAACGAAGAGAAGAGAGAGAGTGAGTGAGTGTGGAATAAGAACCAAAGTCAGAGAGTAAAGTTGAGCAAAGGTTGTGTGAGAAATATAATAGAGAGAGCAGAGTGGGTGCCCACATATAACGTGGAAAGGTTTTTGCAGTAATCAAGAAGAGAATAGGGAGATAACCCAAGGCCCAATGCAACTTTTTGTTGGATACTTGGATAGCCGTTGCAGGCTTTTTCAGTTTTGTTAGAGCCATTTTCATCGTTATAGACTACAGTATTTGTCTTTGTGTGTAAATATGTGTGCTTTTTACTGGAAAAACTGAAAAGGTATGGGATCGCATCTTGTACAGACAATCAATGAATGGTACCAAGTAGGGTCATCGAAAAGACACAGGTGGACTCAACGGTCAAATTTATCGTCCTTTCTTATTCCTTATTGCTACAATTATTCTAAACCAGGAATAATAGTTTTTACCCTCAAAGAAATAAAAGGAATCATATCTTTTCTTTTTTTTAATAATTCCGTTTGCTTTAATAAAAGAGTCCAATTAATTATTTATTTTAAGAAAATTTTTATGAAAAATTAAAAAATGGTCAAAACAGTTAATTATTTGTACGGTTTTTCATAAAAATTTTTCTAAAATGATTTAATAATTAAATCTCTTTATACAATATAGTTCAAGGAATACCTTTAGAACATTTATTAATAAACTATTAAAAAAAAGTTTTGATACCATTTTATAATATAAAATTATATAAAATAAAAAATAGTTACTTTTTTGGTAAAATTAAAAAAAAAAATATTTCTTAAAATTAATGTCATTAGGGCATCTATTAACTTTATGCTTAAAATAATTTTTTTTAAGTTGAAACACACTATTATCCTCAATTTTATCCATTTTTAGTACCTGAAAATGTTGAAATTCAAAATTTTAAATGATCTCTTTTAATTCTTAAAGTTTTTAAAATAAGAGCCATCAATCCATATGTTCACCTCCATAATTTTCTTGCTTATTTGCCTATGAACAATGATTTGACATTTCTTCAATGATGTGGTAACTTATATTTCATTAAAAATTATACATATGCAAATCCTAGGGTTTTTCTGTCTTGTCAAATTGAAATGTGTATATTCAAGTCCAAAACCAAAACTCGTGATTAGCTCAAGAAAAAGGAAGTGTTTGTAAGCTCCACACACTACTAGATTGATAGAGTGGTACCCACGGGAAATAAAAAATTTGCTATTAAGAGAGAAAACCTTAACCTTCACCTATTCACCCTTAAGCTGAGAAGCAAACAAAGAGTCATCATCCACAATGTTATTACTACCATAGTACAGATCTAGGTTGAATCCACAGAGCTATCTTTGGTTTTGTGAGAGAATCAATCTTCAAGAGGTTCTTTTTGGAGTCATAGATGTAAGTCCTATGGAGAATTCTATATAAAATAGTCTAAGAAGTTTAGAGCAATGTGAAATTACATATGTAAGTACTATTGGAGTTAGTAATTAGGACCATGGATATGTTTAAAATATAAAACTTTGATTTTAATAGTGGAATTTTCCTTCAAGTTTGTTGATACCCGTTTTTGATAAAACAAGCCCAACAACAGAAAGCCCCAATAGTTAGACATGGCAAAATGGGTCAGACCCGTTTGACCTGCAACCCGTTTGACCCGTAACCTGATTGACCCATTTAAAAATGACCCGTTTTGACCCACGACCCGATTGACTCAACCCGAACCCGACCCGTCCCGCCCGTTTTGCCACGTTTACCAACATTAAGTAGATTGAGATTGAGGTGTAATTTTTATAAAATATTTACTTATTCTTCTTTACTTAATATGTTATGTACTCCATTATAGTTTGTCATTCTTTACTTGCCACCTTCATTTTCTCTTCCTACTTTAAATAGATCGAAGATTATACCAAGATTAGTTTCTAGAAAGCTGGAACAAGAGTTGCACCAAATTTGGATATCAAGTCAAGTGTTTAGTAGTAATTGGTAACAATATCACCAATGAGAATTCAATCACAGTTAAGGAACTCATAAACAATTGACAGATTGCATCTATTTCAAAAAAAAAAAAAAATTGTTTGAAAAATACGGGTCAACTCAACCCAACTCGCGACCCAACTCAACCCGCAACCTGATTGACCTGCAACCCGATTGACCCATTTAAAAATGACCCGTTTTGACCCGCGACCCTTTTGACCAGCAAACCCGATTGACCTGACCCGAACCCGACCCGACCCGCCCGTTTTGCCATGTCTACCAATAACAAGCAAAAATGAAGAAGAAGAGGTAAAAGCCCAAAGAGAAAAGAAGGAAAGGAATAAAAGAAGGAAAGGAATAAAGCATAGTGGGCCAGCATTGCAGGAAACAGCAGCAAGCAGGCCCACATGCACAATAAGAGATAAAAGCAAAGCAAGATAGAAGCTGATAATTCCTTGGATATCAGTAGGTTGACGAGACTCGAACGATGATCTTTGGGCTATATCCTGTAATACAAAGAACACTGAATCAGAGGGGACCGGTGGGGACCGGCCAAAAGTCCTCCAATGATGAAGTTAGTTACTCTTGAACTCTCTGTAAAGAAGGAGTATTTTCTCAAAATCAAATTGTCTGAATCCCTTACCCTTCATCGAAGAATCCTTATATAGTACGTGTGGAACGGTTATCTGTTTAGTAACCGTTCCCAATGTCGAGGAGTCCGGAGAATTGGGGGTAACTTCCATAACCGCTTATGGAAGTTACCTAGGTTGGACGGGCCATTCCATGGTGAACTCGTCCATCTTTAGTAAAAGATGGATGAGACCATCTTGGACGGCTTGCCCTAGCTTGAATGACGATGAATAAGATTCCCATGAAGTATCGTCCGTCCATAGACAGACGAGGTTAGCCAGGACGCTTGGAACATTCACTTCGCCTATTTGATTTATCGTAGCTTGTCTTTCGTTGGACGAGACATATGGACGAGTTATGGAGTTGGATGATTTCTGTGACACCATCAGTTGCCCCCTCGTCCATGTGGGTCGTTCAATGAGTTGGGTGAACTGCTGACACATCCTTGGACGTATATATAATTGGTTAATAAATCAATGCACCACATGTCATTTTTTTATTAGCGACTGATTCCGTCGATTTAGTTTTCCGAGGTAGATGCCACGTGTCGTTTTCGTATTGGTAGAGTCGTTTCGAATGCCCAAGTCAGCATCCTATAAATAGTGGAGTGCCTCCCTTAACCCTTCTCATTTCAGAGATTTTCTTCCTTGACATCCATCGTCTAGAGCCTCGTCTAGGAGTTCCTTTGCGTCTAGAGTCTTCTTCCGTCTAGAGCCAGGTATTCTTCTTCTCTCCGTCTTTAGGTTCTAAGTTTTTTGTCAAAGATGTCTGTTGCTTCCTCGTCCACTGATAGCCTTAATAAGGCTATAGACGAGTATTATGAGGACAGTAGTGATAGGTCTAGTTCTAGCAGTGCTAGTGATGATAGTGGAGGAAGCACGGATGAGAATTACTCTTCTGGGGCCCCTGGGTTCCCTATTGAGGTCGTCCAAGAACAACTTAGGAGAGCTTCTGGCTCTCCGTCCAATCCTACGGACGAGGTAGAGATCGTCTTTAGTTGCGCTGTAGGCATCCATTCTAAGATGGATGAACAAAGGTTAAGTAGTCTTAGATCTTGGTATCAAATTCCGGACGAGTTTAATCCTAGGCTGCCCGTCCGTGGAGAGTGGTGTTGTGAACCACGTTTTGGAATAGGCGTCTATGAATCTTACTTCCTAGGTGGCCTTAGGTTTCCTTTAAATGCCTTCGCTAGAGAGTTATTAGTCAAGTTAGGTTTAGGTGTTTGTCAATTCAATCCTAATGCGTGGAGATTAGTTATCTCCATGCAAATTTTGTGGAGGGAAGTTTTTGGTGGGGACCGTCCTCTTACAGTGGACGAGAGTCTTTATTGTTATAAACCTTCTGCAATAAGTCAATCTGAGGGTTTTTATTAGTTTACTGCTAGGGGGAATGATTGTAGGTTAATCAAGTCCTTAACTTCATCTGATAGGAAGTGGAAGACGGAATTCATCTTTGTTTCAGGCTTCTGGGCAGGAAACCCTGTGGACATTGGCAGGGATCCCTTTCCTCCTTACACTGGGGACTTAGGGAACCTTCGTCCAGAAGGTACATCCCTTCCCCTTGTTTATTTTTATTCTTTCTTCTATTTGGTATATTTACAATTTCTAACATTTGTTTGTTCATTGTGTTGTAGCTGCCAAACGTCCATCTTTGAGCAAATTTCACCGTGATTGCGTCCACATGGCTCGTCTTCATACAGACAGGAGCTTTCGTTCTCTTGTCACTCTTAGACATCTAGCCAAGTGGGGTTTAGGTCCTGAGCCTTCAGACGAAGCTATTGCCCACGAGGTTACTGTACGCAAAAGTAAGTTTTTAGCTAAGCCCCTTTTTTTCTTTTTCTTTTTTTTTCTTTTTTTTATGTATACATTCCTGATCTGTTTATCTCGTTTTAGGAATGTCAACAATGAAAGAGAACAAAGGGAAAGAAGTTGTAAGTGAGGGGAAACGTCCTGAGGCTCAGACCCAAGATCGTCCTGAGGTTTAGGTACGTCCAACGGCTGGGGACAAAAGGAAGTTCTTGCCAAAGAACATTGACTTGGAAGGGCTCCCCAGTCGTCGAGACAAAAGAGTGAAGCAGGGCTCGTCCAAGGTGGTTAAATCCAAACCTCCACAGTCTCAACCTTCCATCCAGGTAGTTGATGTGGACTCGTCCACTCCGGTTGAGTCCACTCCGTCCAAGACTCCTTTGCCCAGACTTCCTTTGTCCAAGTCAACTGCGCCTGGCTCGTCCCAGCCTTCTACGAACATCATTGAAAATGAAGATCTGGCTTGGGAACGTTTTCAGTTGGCCGTCCAAGACGAGGACATAAACATGTGTTATAACATGGGCTTGAAGGAGTTTGAGCATTCAGGCGTCCATGACCTCTTTAAGGTACATTAATATCTCTCATCCTTGTTCAGTTAGCAACTTTTCCTCATTTAACCATCCTATATTGTTTTATCTATTCATAGGCCATGTCAAAGTTTATAACAGCGTCTAGACAGACAACAGAGCTGGACAAGATGAGAGTCTTGTTGGAGATGAGGATTTAACAAGTGAATGCTGATGTAAAAAATGGGCTGGGGCTACGGCAAAAGCTAAGAAGAAGGTCAATGAGCATAAGAAACTGATCGAGGAGCTAAGGACTGATGCATTGGAGAAGGACACCCGCATTGATCATTTGCAAAAGATGAACGACGAGCTGAATGCTCATCTCTCCAAGGCAAGAGAGGACGCTGTGGCTGAATTCAAGTCGTCCAAAGTATATACGGATACTCTGGATCACAATTATGCAGCTGGTTTTGAGGATTTCAGAATGGACACTATTAAGAACTTCCCTGAAGTTGACTTTAGCTCAATCAAACTTAACCTTGCTGCTGCCACAAGCTCTCTTCTTCAGACCGGTTCTGATGACGTCAATGTGGAAGACAACGCCAGCACCCAGCCACCCCAAGACGAGCCCAATGTCAATGCACCCCCAGCTTAAGGACGAGACCTTTACACTTACAGCAGTCTCTATTTGTTTTCTTTTTGTTTGGTTTTGTTTGGTCCTCTGTTTTAGGACCTTTTCTATGTAACAAGAATACACTAGCCTCGTCCATGGTTTTAGGACGGGGCTTATAGACAACCATTTCAGTTTTTTGAACTAATTAAGGGTTTTTGGACGTAGGACGTCCACCCTTTGAATGAATGAAGTGTTACTTTCTTTGCATGGATGAGTGGTCTCATTTTCTTTGCATGGACGAATGCTGTTGTGCTGTTTTAATTCAAACCCCAGCTTTAATTCGTCCATGGCGAAAATACATATTCTTCATATTGTTAGTCTAACTCGTCTTTGCAGGTAGTATTTTTATCCAGCTTGATTCGTCTTAAGATTTACAAGCTGATTTTACATACCATCCTAACCTCTTTTTTTTTTTTTTTTTTTTTTGCCCAACTCTTTTCCTCGTCCAGAGTCTGGATTGTTTCAGTTGGCTTTTGATTCTCGCCCTTAAGTTGGACGAAAATGTTTGCTTTTCTTCGTCCATGAGTTGGACGAGTATATTTATGGTCTTTTCCTTGCTTTATTCAAGAAAATTTAGACGTTACATCTTTGCGTCTAGAGATTTTATTCGTCTTGGATCTTTCAATCCTCTTGAGAATTGGCTTGGACGAAAATATCATAGAGATGTAAAATTCACACAACATTTTGTACATAACATAGATATTGTTTACAGATAAGGCACATGCACACTGATGCCTTTTTATTTAATAAGTACATACTTCATAACTTCGTCCATAATCATGACACAACCATAATAAGTAACAAGGTAGTAGTTTCAAACTTCAAACACAAATAGCATCAAACATAGTAGTATCAAACACAAACAGCATCAAACATAAGCAGAAAGTAAGTAGACAGACAAGATCCAGGCTCGTCCATAGGTTCACTTTTACTAGTAGTACCTCCTCAGGTGCTCCACATTCCAAGGATGTTCCAACTTTCTCCCGTCCAGGGCCTCCAGGTAGTAGGATCCTTGCCTTTTACAGTTGATAACTCTATAGGGTCCTTCCCAGTTTGGGCCTAACTTCCCATGTGCTGGGTTTTTGGTTGACAAAGAGACCTTTCTCAGGACGAGATCTCCTATGTTGAAACGCCTAGGCTTTACCATCGTATCATACTGTCTAGCCATGAGGTTCTTGTACTTCGCTGCCCTGTGTTCTGCGTTTGCCCTTACCTCGTCTATTAGATCGAGGTTTAGACGGAGTTGGTCCTCATTATCCTTGTCTTGGTACATCATCACCCTGTGATTAGCCATATGTACTTCTGCGGGTATGACTGCGTCGCTTCCATAGGCTAGCTTGAAAGGAGTCTCCCCCGTAGGGGTTCTCACTGTGGTCCTATACGCCCATAAAACTCCTGGTAATTCATCTGGCCATACTCCCTTTGCCCCCTCAAGCCGAGTCTTGATGATTTTCAACAAGGATCAGTTTGTAACTTCAGCTTGGCCGTTGGCTTGGGGATGTGCAGGCGAGGAATAATGGTTCCGAATTCCAAAGTGTAAGCAAAAGTCCCTGAAGAGTGCATTGTCAAATTGTCGTCCGTTGTCAGACACCAATACCTTCGGCACTCCAAATCTGCATACAATGTTCTTCCACACGAAATTTTTCACATTCTGTTGTGTGATATTTGCCAATGGTTCAGCTTCCACCCATTTGGTGAAGTAATCGATGCCCACCACTAAAAACTTCATCTGCCTTGTGCCCAGAGGGAAGGGACCCAAAATGTCCAGTCCCCATTGTGCGAAGGGCCACGGTGCCACCATTGGGGTGATGTATTCCGATGGTTGCCTGGGGACGTTACTAAACTGCTGGCACTGGTCGCAGACCTTAACGTATGCTTTAGCATCAGCTTGCATGTTCGGCCAGTAATACCCTGCACGGACGACCTTGTGGACAAGTGATCTGGCTCCTGAGTGATTGCCATATGCCCCTTCATGAACTTCCCTTAGTACGTAGTTTGCTTCGTCTGGAGCTAAGCATCTAAGGTAAAGTTGAGAGAAGCCTCTCTTGTATAGCACTTTATTCATAAGGACGTATCTAGCTGATCTCACCACCTTCCTAGCCTCGTCCTTCTCTTCTGGTAGTCGTCCGTCTTTCAAGTATGATATAATGGGGGTCATCCAATTTTCTCTGTTATCCACCTGTTGTACATCTGGGACATCTATACTTGGTATATATTAAACTTCATCTGACTTGTCTATTGATTCATTTGCTAAGGCTTCTTTTGCTATAGTATCAGCTTCCACGTTCTCCTCTCTTGGGATTTGAACGAAGTCAGTTTTTTCAAATCTTTTCACAAGGCACATCACCCTACTAAGGTATTTCTTCATTTGTTCTTCCTTCGCTTCATACATCCCATTTACTTGCCCAATGATCAGTTGAGAATCCCTCACGACACATATGGACTTGGCTTCCACAGACTTAGCCAATTCTAGCCCTTTGAGGAGGGCTTCATATTCAACTTCATTGTTAGTTGCTTGGTACTGTAGACGGACTTTATGTTTCAGTTTATCTCCTTCTGGGGATTGTAGGACCACACCAATTCCTTCTGCATGTCGTGTAGACGAACCATCCACGTGGACGACCCATCTCTTACTGTCTTCTGTCTCATTATGACTTAGGGTAAACTCCGCAATGAAATCTGCTAGGGCTTGAGCTTTTATGGCATGTCTTGGTTGATACCTAATATCAAACTCACTGAGCTCTACAGCCCACTAGATTAATCGTCCTGCAGCTTCCAGTCTATTCATTGCCTTCTTGAGCGGATGATCTGTCATGACATTAATGACATGTGCTTGGAAACAATGTCTCAGCTTCCTAGAAGCGGTGATCAGTGCGAAGACTAATTTCTCCATTTGTGGATACCGTCCTTCCGCTCCTTTCAATGCCTTGCTTGTATAGTACACAGGTCTTTGCACTTTATCTTCCTCTCTTATCAATGCTGAGCTCACGGCATGCGGGGTTACCGCTAGGTATAAATATAATTCCTCTCCCTCCATTGATGGACTCAGCAGTAGTGCCATGGTAAGGTATGCCTTCAAATTTTCGAAAGCTCTCTGACACTCATCGGTCCATTCGAATGCTTTTTTGAGAATCTTAAAAAATGGCAAACATTTATCAGTAGCTTTAGAGACAAACCTGTTAAGCGCGACAACTCGTCCAGTGAGGGATTGGATTTCCTTGGTATTTTACGGTGGCTTCATGTCCAATATTACTTGAATTTTATTTGGATTTGCTTCAATTCCCCTATGGGAGACCATAAAGCCAAGGAATTTCCCTGACGATACTCCAAAAGCACATTTGTTAGGATTCAGCTTCATGTGATACTGTCTCAGTGTGTCAAATGTCTCCTGCAGGTCGTCTAGATGCCTTCCCTCGTCCTGACTTTTCACCAGCATGTCATCCACATAGACTTCCACATTCCGCCCAATTTGCGGACGAAACATGTGGTTGACCAACCTCTGATATGTCGCCCCAACGTTCTTTAAACCAAATGGCATTAGTTTATAGCAGAATAAGCCTTGACTGGTGACAAAAGATGTCTTCTCTTGGTCAGCCTTGTCCATCCTTATCTGATTGTATCCCAAAAAGGCATCCATGAAGCTAAGCAACTTGTGGCCTGCAGTTAAGTCTACTAACTGGTCAATGCGTGGTAGCGGATAACTATCCTTGGGGCAAACCTTCTTCAGATCAGTGAAATTTACGCACATTCTCCACTTGCCATTTGCCTTTTTGACCATTACTACATTGGCCAACCAATCCGGGTAGTACACTTCTCGAATGAACTTCGCTATCATCAGCTTTTGGACCTTGTCCTTGATTGCACCATCTCTCTTAGGGGCAAACACCCTCTTCTTTTGCCGCACAGACTTGGAGGAAGGACATACATTCAAACGGTGGGTAATGACACTAGGGTCTATACCCGGCATATCCTCGTGACTCCATGCAAACACATCAATATTTTTCTTCAAAAACTGGACGAGGTCCTTTTTAATCTTCTCTTCCAAATCTACTCCAACCCTGGTACACCTCTCAGAGTTATCTTCATCCAAGGAAATATCTTCCAATGCTTCAGTAGGCTCTGCTACAACCTTCTTTTCTTCAATATTCATGGCTTGAAATGGCCAACATGGCCAGATAACATTCTCTTGCTGTCAGTTGGTCCCCTTGTACCTGGCCTACCCTGTGTTCTGTTGGAAACTTGACTGATAAGTGGTAAGTAGAAGTAACGGCTTTCCAACTATTCAAAGTTGGTCTCCCAATTATGGCATTGTAGGAGGATGGAAAATCTACCACAAGGAAATTCACATCCTTGGTGATTTGTCGTGGGTATGCCCCCACTACCACGGATAAGGAAATAGTACCCACTGGTTACACCTTCATCCCACCAAAGCCTACTAGGGGGGAGTTCACTAGATAGAGCTAGTCTCGTCCTAATCTCATCTGCTGAAAGGCTGGATAATATAAAATGTCCGCTGAGCTTCTGTTGTCCACAAGCACTCTTCTAGTTGTATAGTCTGCAATTAATAAGGAGATGACGAGAGCATCATCATGGGGGTGATGAATTCTGTCAGTGTCTTCGTCCGTGAAAGTGATTGCCTGCTCGTCCATGGACCTTGCTCTCGGTGATCGTCCAGAAAGTTGGAAGCTCTGTACTACCTTCAAGTATGCTTTCTTGGACTTGGACGATTGGCCAGTTGAACTTCCCCCAATAATGACTCTTATTTCTCCGAGTGGTGGTCGTGATGATTCTTCCATCTTCCCTTTCTGTTTCTCGTCCCTGTGGTCTCGTCCAAGGAAACCCCTCAACTTCCCTTGCCTTATAAGATTTTCAATTTGTTGCTTTAAGTCGAAACACTCGTCTGTGTCATGACCATGATCCCTATGGAAGCGACAATACTTGTTCCTATTGCGCTTGTTGGGATCCCCTTTCATTTTCTTCGGCCATTTCAAGGAAGGATCATCCTTGATTTGCATAAGGGCTTGCTCAAGTGAGGCATTTAAAGGGGTATATTGCTGGTTCTGTACTGAAGGGCCTGGTTTCTTACTTTCTCGGTCTCTCCTTTCCTCCGTCCGTCCCTTCTTTGGACGAGTACCTTACTCGTGATGGCGACTGGGATTTGCGTCCATTCTTTCAGACCTCTTCCTTTTCTTAGCAATGATTGCGTCTTCTGCATTCATAAAATTCTAAGCCGAATGGACGAGTTCGGCCATGGACTGGGGCTCTTTTTCATAGAGTTTATGTATAAACAGATCCGAATTCACCCCATTATGGAAGGCCGCCAATAGGAGCTTATCATCCGCTTCATCCACACTAAGGGATTCTCTATTAAAACGGGTGATGAATGACCGAAGGCTCTCATTCTCTCCCTGCTCTATTGTCAACAAACTGGACGAGAAACGCTTGTGCCTTTGTCCCCCAATGAAATTGTTAATAAACAACTTGCTCAACTCTTCAAAAGAACTCACCGAATTTAGGGGTATTTTGCTGAACCAAACTTACGCCGGACCCTTAAGGGTGGTAAGGAAGGCTCTACACATTATCTCGTCAGGCACCCCTTGAAGATGCATGGTGGTCTTGAAAGTGGCTATGTGATCAAACGGGTCACGTGTTCCATCATATGAATCCAGAGAAGGCAACTTGAACTTTGATGGTAGGGGGTGACCGTTAATGGAAGTCGTAAAGGGGGAATCAGTTTTGTGAACCAAATCTTTTATCGGATTCACCCTTCTCATATTCTCTTTCATTTCTTTTATAACTCTCTTCATTTGGTCCATTTCTTCCTTCAAGTTTGGTACCGTTCGTGAAGTGGTGCCTCTAAACTGACTTCCAATTTCGGCATTCTCTTTACCGCCATGACTCTGTGTTTGTCCTCCTTCACGTTCTTCATGTGTCTGCCTCCTCATATTAATCTCCATTCTTAACTCTTGGTTTTGGCGAGTCAACTCCGCCATAGTGTCCACCATAGATTGCGCATGTTGGACAGATGATGCCTGCATGACCGGTGCAGACTGGCGATCGCGATGTGGGTTGCTGCTTCCCTGATGCCCTGGGCTAGTAGCCCTCAATCTAATCCGAACCATCAACCCTTTGTCACGGAGAAGTAAACTGTGAAACAATCTCTTCCCACAGATGGCGCCAACTGATAATTCCTTGGATATCAGTAGGTTGACGAGACTCGAACGATAATATTTGGGCTATATCCTGTAATACAAAGAACACTGAATCAGAGGGGACCGGTGGGGACTGGCCAAAAGTCCTTCGATGATGAAGTTAGTTACTCTTGAACTCTCTGTAAAGAAGGAGTATTTTCTCAAAATCAAATTGTCTGAATCCCTTAACCTTCATCGAAGAATCCTTATATAGTACATGTGGAACGGTTATCTGTTTAGTAACCGTTCCCAATGTCGAGGAGTCCGGAGAATTAGGGGTAACTTCCATAACCGCTTATGGAAGTTACCTAGGTTAGACGGGCCATTCCATGGTGAACTCGTCCATCTTTAGTAAAAGATGGACGAGACCATCTTGGACGGCTTGCCCTAGCTTGAATGACGATGAGTAAGATTCCCATGAAGTATCGTCCGTCCATAAACGGACGAGGTTAGCCAGGATGCTTGGAACATTCACTTCGCCTATTTGATTTATCGTAGCTTGTCTTTCGTTGGACGAGACATATGGATGAGTTATGGAGTTGGATGATTCCTGTGACACCATCAGAAGCAAATAGGCCCTAAAAGCCCAAAGAAAGAAAGAAAGAGAGGAATGAAAGAGATGAATGAAAGCCCAAAAGGCCGGTTTGGCAATCATGCCAAGCAAACTCACGAATCCAAGAAGGGACGAAAGAAAACAAGGTAAGCCCAAAGAAAGAAGCCCACGTCATTCTCCATAGAGGATAAGCATGGGCAGAAGGGACATGCCGCAGGACGAAACAAAATTAACCAGCAATGACAAAAATGGCGTGGGAATGAAAGAAAACAAAAGCCGAGGTAGGTAGCGAGATACTTAAAATCCTTATCCATTCAAACAAAAGGGAGGGCTCATAGCAAGATCAAAAAAAAGGGGAAATTTGTCAAAAAATGGGTAGTGGAAGAAAGAGAATGCACTGGGCATACCCGGTAGTGGTAGTGGATGGGCAACTAATAGGTTGGTAGGCAACCCTGAAAGGGTGTCCACCACAGACCAGAAACAGTTGGTAAAACCCTAGGAGTAAAAAGGAGAAGTCTCATAAGATCTGCCCATTATAAACAGGGGTAATGACCAAAAATAAGAAGGAGGAACCCAAGGAAAGAAAGTAGAAAGAACTAAGAGAGAAATAACAGAGAGAAAGAAAAGGAAAAGTGATAAGAAAAGAGAGAAAACATGGTAGAAAGGGCATGTATTAGTAGGAAATTTTTTCCCTCCTTCTTCAGCAAACCAATTCTTTGAAATCTCAAAAGCAGTAACAAGTAGAAATTTAGACCCATTCTTCAAAATGCATAACTTTAATGGCATAGTCCAACAATAAGATTGCTCAGGTTTGGGTTCGGGCTCTTTTTAGTTCACTTTTGGCGGGAAGATTCCATATCTCACTCTCATTACAAACTTTTGCACAAATAACTTTACCTACTGGAAACTTATTATATTTGCTGTACAGTTGTTACGCCGTAGCATCTTTATTATATTTGTTGTACCAATTGCTTTGTTAACTTAACCTGTCCAATGTAACTAATCCATTTGCTACGGATAACTTTCTACTATAAGACATTTACTTTTAAGTCCATAAAACGTGTGTTAATGCCTGCGGAGTAAAATGCATGTGTATTTGTTTATCTTTGTTGTCTCTATTCTTGGATGCTAGGCTTGTGCACAGACTCGCTCATAGTGCAGTCCTGCTATGGTTACTTCCATATTACTTCCAGGCCCACACTGTTATGGTTCTAACCCAACTCCCTCTTCGATCACTGCTTAGGAAAGCTAATTATACAGGGAGGGTTGCAAAATGGGCAACGATCCTAGGAGTGTTGGTTATTAAATACATGCCTTGCACCTCTATAAAAGGCCAGGTCCTCGTCGATTTAGTGGCGGAGTTTGTTGAGCCTTCGTTTGAAGAAAACGGTGGAAGGCCGAGCATGGATGGAAAATCAGTTGGGACGATCTCCTTATATGAACCTCTGTCTTGGAAGGTGTATGTTGACGGTGTAGGAAATCAAAGGGGATCAAGAATGGGCTAGTTGTAGTATCTCCTGAAAGGATCATCATTGAGAAATCTTTAAGATTGAGCTTTTCGGCCACGAACAATGAGGCTGAGTACGAGGCTTTGTTGGTGGGGATGGCTATGGTTCAAAAAATGGAAGGAAGAACAGTGGAGACTTTTTTAGATTTGAGGCTGGTTGTAGGCCAAGCAAAAGGAGAACTAGAAACCAGGGATGTGAGAATGAAAGAGTACCTGAACCAGGCTAGGCTCTTGCAATCAGGATTTGACTTTTTTTCCTTCCACCAAATCCCTAGAAGCAAAAATACGCATGCTGATTCCTTTGCCACCCTTGTGACCTCCTCAACGCAGAGTCTACCTCAGGTTATCCTGGTCGAGGATCTATGCAACCCTGCCGAGATGAAAAGGGAGAAGGTCCAGATCCATCAACTTAGGGTGGGACCTAGTTGGATGGATTCTATTGTCCTATTCCTTAAGGACGACATCTTACCCGAGAAGAAGGGGGAGGTTGACAAAGTACAAAGAAAGGCTCCCCGATTTTGGCTGTCTGAGAACCAAAAGTTGTACAAGCACTCTTTTTCTAGGCCATATTTGCTGTGCATCCATCCTAAAGCAATGGAGCCACTCTTAGAAGAGTTGCACGAAGATATTTGTGGAAGCCATACAGGAGACAGATCTTTGTCTCACCGGGCCCTTACTCAGAGATATTGGTGGCCCAATATGCAAAGAGAAGCACAGGAATACGTGAAGAAGTATGACCAATGTCAGAGATTCGCTCTCAACATTCATCAGCTAGGGGGTGTCCTTAATCCTCTGTTTAGTCCCTGGCCTTTCGCTCAGTGGGGTCTGGACATTGTGGGGCTCTTCCCCAAAGCAGCAGGAAAAAAGGAGATGACTTTTGGTCGATACTGATTACTTTACCAAGTGGGTTGAAGCTAAGCCACTGGCGAACATTATGGACGTGGATGACAAAAGGTTTGTTTGTAAGAACATTGTCACTCAGTTTGGGATTCCTCATACCCTCATCTCAGACAACAGACTTCAGTTTGATAGCAAAGTCTTCAGAAGATATTGTTGTAAATTGGGTATCACGAATAGGCATTCCACTTCAGTTTATCCCCAAGGGAATGGGCAAGCCGAGGGTGTCAATAAGGTCATAGTGAATGGACTCAAGAAGAGGTTGGATGATGTAAAGGGCAAATGGGTGGATGAGTTTCCACATGTCCTTTGGACATATCAAACTACTCCTTGTAAGTCAACGGAGGAGACATCCTTCTCAATGACTTACGGGGCTGAGGCTGTGATTCCTTTGGAGACTGGATTCCCAACGCTAAGGACTAGCTTGTTCGCTCTAGACAACAACGACCACCTACTAGAAAAGAGTCTAGATCTATTTCAGGAGCGGAGAGAAAATATCATGGTTCAATTAGCATACTATCAATAGAGGCTTAAACAGATATATGATTCAAATGTAAAGATGAGACTATTAGCCCCTGGGGACTTGGTATTAAGAAAGGTTGTGGGTACTGCAAAAAACCCAGCATGGGGGAAGTTAGGGCCCAAATGGGAAGGGTCATACCGTATCACCTCAGTAGCAGGCATAGAAGCATACTTCTTAGAAGATCTAGACGAAAAAGTTGTATTGTGACCATGGAATGTAAACAACCTGCGAATGTACTATTATTAATGAAAGGCAGCTCTGCCATGTTCTCATATATGACATTATATGTTGCGTTAACTACTTGTGTGGATATTAAACAGAATCTTGGTCATGTCTGTTTCCTCGGACCACATACCTTGAGTAACTTAATATTCTTGATTATTTGTATGGATATTAAACAGAATATTGGTTATACCTGGCCCTTTGGACCACATGTTTTGGGTAAATTAATACTTTGCATTACTTCTCTAAATATTAAATAGAACCTTGGTTATGCCTGACCCTTTGGACCACATGCCTTAGGTAAATTAATATTTCACATTATTTCTCTAAGTGTTAAACAAAACCTTGGTAATGTTGGGCCCCCTTAGACCATATGCTTTTAATAAATTTAACACTTATGATTATACAAGCCTATTGTGGAATGGGGTGCTAGGTGAAATTCAAAGTATGGTGACCTTCTAGGGTTATATACCTTGGATAGGCATGAACTTCACTATCATTTGAGGATAAGAAGAAAATCCAGACGTGCACTTTATCCTTTGAGCTACTTACCTAAAGTATACAGTCTGTTTTTTGTTTAGGTTAAGTTACTAGGTGCCGAGTGCCCCGGATAAGGTAAAGTTATCCAACTACACTGCTAACTACATAAAAGGTAATAGCTGGATTGTTGGTTGCATGAGTAACTGTTAACTTTAGGGGTTAGAATATATCCTAATCAAGGTGATAGCCATTTTTCTCACTGTTTACATGGGAGTAATTTATTTGAATTAGCAACAATTCTTTACTATTAGCTTTTGTTAAAGTATGGGTGTTCACCCTTAAAAGCATCATCAATCTAAAGTCCCAGCAGGGGGTAAAGCAATAACTACAGCCAACTAGATACAGATATTGCAAGAAAAACAAAGTCTCACAAAAGCAAAAGTTTGTCTTTTCATTGATTAAGAAAAGAGATACATCTTAAACATGGCAATTTTCCATAACAAGAAGGAAATTACATACCAAGGAAAAAATATAATGACAATAAGTAAAAGAAAAAAAAAATCCTAAACTATGCCTTGGCTGGGGAAGGGTCATCCTTGCTACCTGGCTGGGAGACAAGAGGGTTGTTGGCCTTGGGATCAGCCTCCTTGGATTTGGGATTAGCCTCCTTTGCCTTGGAAGCAGCATCCTTGGCCTTGGAAGCGGCATCCTTGAGCTTAAGGGTAGCCTCTGGACCCTTGGCCTCTGGCAGGGGCTTGACCTCCTTGCCCTTGCCCTTGCCCTTATTTTCTAGCCGAGAACCACCTTGGCCAGCCCCCTTACCCTTAGCCACCTTAGCCCCTTGGCCTTGGTCACTAGCCTTGCTAGGCCCTTTAGGGACATCAGCAAGAGGAAGAGAGGCCTGGGTGATGAAAGGCTACTCAGAGGAGATTGGTGCAGGGGTAACAAGAGGAGGGAGTGCAGCTGGAACTTCATGGATGTCTATAAGGTAGTACATATTCTCAGCCTTCCTTCAATTGGAATCAGTAGGGACTCTTGCCCGGTTGAGTGCCTCTGCCCATACTTCTTGGCAGTAGTCCCTACAGACCTCGCCAACTCCTCTACTAGATAGAACTTGGTCTCTTACACCCTGAGATAATAGGATGCTTGCTCCGAGGCCTTCACCGCTTCCTTGGCCATTCGAGCAGCCTCCTTGGCCTTCCCAAGTTCTGCCTTCAAGTCTACGACCTGCTGCTTGGCTGTAGCTAGCTCTATTTCAGCATATTGGAGCTTCTAGCATTGCTCCTCAGCCTGGTCTTGGGCGTTCTTAAGGCCGGCCTCAGCGTTCCTTCTCTCCCTCTCCTCCATCGTTAGCTTTGCGAACAGCTCTTGGTTCTTTTATTCCGCTACACACAGGGCTTTGCTGGTCTCGACGCGGAGGTTAGCCTCAACCTTGGTTTCGTTGCGGGCGTCTTTCACCCACTCCTCAGCCATGAATACCTCCTGGACGGCCTGCGCAAAAACAACAAGGGAATTCTATGTTAAAAAAAAGAAAAGAAAAAAGAGAAAAGGGGAGAAGGACAACCTATCATGACAACCTAGCATGGCAAGGAGCTTACTAAGGCTAAGTCTCTCACTCATAAATATCTCAGACCTTAGTACTTTGTCTAGGTCTACGACGTTGACGGGTCACGTATCTTTTATCTGCAAAAATAGCCGAGAAGGAAAACCACAGTCAAAACAATGAAGCCCTCCATTAGAAAGAAACGAAACACTAAAGAAAAGGAGAGAGCAGCAAAACTAAGGAACTAGTGCCCATGTTAAAAAACCTAAACCTAGGGTACCCCATCTGGCTCTCCCTCCCAGGTTGGGTAGTGAAGACCATCATGCCATTCATTAGAGGTGATCAGGTAGTCATCTTTCATACCCTTGTTAGACTTGGGGAGACGAAAGATGAGCCTAACCACTGAAGACCTAGACCTAAGTTAGTAGCCCAAGTTTGCTAGCAAATGGCACTCGTACTTCCAAATGATGTCGTGCTAGGTGAGGTTCAACCCCATTTGCTCGTTGAGAGCATTTACGCTACCCAAGACTCTAAACAGATTGGGCACGCACTGGTGAGGGTAGATTCTATGGGCTATCAGGAAGTCCCTAGTCACCCTCTTCATGGGTAGCCTTATTCCTCCTTCTATGAAGACAATCATGGGAATAACTACCTTCCCTTCCCTTCCCTTCTGTGGGTAAGCCACTCACCCAGAAGGCAGTACTATAAGGAAACGCCCTAAGGAATGTGATACAAGGCTTTAAACCCCTCCATACCAGTTGGGGAATCTACCAAATGAGCAAACCTACCCATCTAGGCGGGCAAAGGAGAAAAGAGAGAAACTTATGTGAAGGCAGAAATAGAAAATAGACTAGCCGAGGAGAAAATAGCCTAAGAACAAAGAAACTTACGAGAATAAGGACAAGATTCACTTCAGAAGCTTCTTGAAAGCTTGAAGATCTAGGAAGTCTTGAGAGTTTGGAGATTTAGGAAGTCTTGACAGTTTGGAGATTTCGAAAGTCTTGGGAGTTTGAAGATTGGTAAAGTGAGAGAAATGAATCCCCTAGGCGCCTTATATAGGAGGCGGAATTGGGTGGGAGTCCCTTCCCTTCTATGGGTAAGCCACTCACCTAGAGGGTAGTACCACAAGGAAACGCCCTAGGGAATGTGATACCAGGCTCTAAACCCCTCCATACCAGTAGGGGAATCTACTAAATGAGCAAACCTACCCATCTAGGCGGGCAAAGGAGAAAAGAGAGAAACTTATGTGAAGGCAGAAATAGAAAATAGACTGGCCGAGGAGAAAATAACCTAAGAACAAAGAAACTTACGAGAATAAGGACAAGAGTCACATCAAAAGCTTCTTAAAAGCTTGAAGATCTAGGAAGTCTTGAGAGTTTGGAGATTTAGGAAGTCTTGACAGTTTGGAGATTTTGAAAGTCTTGGGATTTTGAAGATTGGTAAAGTGAGAGAAATGAATCCCCCAGGAGCCTTATATAGGAGGTGGAATTTGAGGAGAAATGCTAGCCGTAGGATCTCCATCTCACCTAGGACGTGGAGAACAAAGCACCGCTTGGAGTAGTTAATGAGACGTTGCGGACTCCGAAGTGCCAGAATGGTTGCGGGGCACACTAAGTGACATTTTCACGTGTGGAAATCAAAGAAACGTGTGGAATTGATTATATAAGGTCAAAACCCTATTTTCCTCCTCGGATAAGAGAAGAAAAACTGGAGTTTTTAGGGATTATTATGGGGTACAAGAATTCAAATAAGGTATTGGCGGCATGTGTCATACCCATGGTCGAAGAGGCCATCATTGCGCTGAGGAGGTCATGCACTTGGACAATAAGGCCACGCTAGTGGCATGTTACCAAAGGAGGTCATACTGTAGAGAAAGAGTTTCGTGGAGGAGGTTAGCCCTGACATGATTGAAGGGATGGTGGCTACCACCACATTTAATGCATCCCACCAAACTTCCTAACTGCATTTATGTGAAGAATACCCCTGAACAGTGATGTCTAGGCTGCCCCAACTCACAAAGGGTTTGGGAAGGTGTCTAATGGGGCAAACACTCAAGTAGTGGCCTGGACGATCAACAAATAAGGGCCAAGATCATCTAAAGGAAGATATATAATGGAAGAGACCCTCTAGGGGGAGGGGATCGAAAAATCTGGAGAGAACACATTATAGCAACAAGAACTGAAATTGCATCTACGGCCAAAAGAACTATATTCAAGAATCATTCTTCTCGGACTTCACCAAGGAAGGATTTCCTTACTAGGGATGGCAATTTTTCCCCGCCCCGCTTGACCCGCCCCTCCCCGCTTCGCCCCGTGCGGGTTTTCCCCGCCCCGCAAAGGTGGTGGGGCGGGGATGGGGCGAGATTTTAGACCCACACCATGGGGCGGGGCGGGGATGGGTTTACACCTTTTAGACCCACCCCGCCTCCGCCCCGCCCCATCCCCACCCCGCCCCGCATTAATAAGGGTTAAATTGTAATTTTATTGTATCCTAAAACCCTACTATTTAAACAAAAATATCATCAACTTATTTTATTCTACCTAACTTGGCTCTACCTCTTTTTTCTCTCTAGCAAAGTTGGAAATAAGGTACCAATTTTAACTTCTTCTTTTTTTTGTCTTTATTGGAAACAAATTTATATACTATTGAATTGATGATTTCATTCATGATTCATACGGTCTTTCTCAACTTACTTTTCATCATGTACATAATATAATTTTTTTTAATGAGTTACGAGTTTGTGGCTCTAAATATGTGTCTGTGTAATTGTTTTTGTAATTTTGTGTGGGCATTTGGCTGCTTAACAACACTGTTTCTTTAAGCTTGTTAAAATTTTATTTTATCATGTTATGAGATTTTTGTTGTGATATTGTCTTGTTAAACATTTAGATAATATTATTTAGTTTTTGCTAAAAATTAGTTTAATTTGATAGGATAAATTTATTTATAATTTCAAATATATTTTTATTATTGAAACATGTCATTTTATTTGAAAAAAATGGTAATAGTTGTAGGGAAAATTAACAAGAAATAAAGTTTTACGGTGTAGGGTGGGGCTTCGCGGGTCTTCATGGGGCCTTAAGGGGCGGGGATGGGGCAAGAAATTTTCCCCATCATGCGGGGCGGGGCGGGGATGGGGTAAGAAAAATCCATGCGGGGCGGGGGCGAAGATCTCATCCTTCGACCCCGCCCCGCCCCATTGCCATCCCTATTCCTTACTTAGAACTTGTCTTTCTTTGCTTTCTTAGTATCTTCAATCCACTATGCGTGTTACCAGATCCATTGAAACCTAGCTTTTAAGCCCACTCTCTACAAATTTATTGTGTTGGGCTTTTGGGGCCTAAATCCTTCTACCCTTTAGGCTCAGGAACCAAAATCACACTCTTACATATACATATAAAATTATAATACAACTAGCCTCTAAGCACACACATTGCGCGTGCTTAGAGGCTCTTCAATTTTTTTGAGTAAATGTTAATAATTTGTATCTATTATAACTTAAAAATATATATTTTTATTTTTCAAAAAAATAAAAAATGATAAACTTTAGAGATAAACAGTAAATGTAATTTTTTTTTATCGTAAAGAGAAAAAAATCCTAAATTTTAGGAGTTCTCTTTTTGAATTCAAAATGAAATTTATTAGTTGACATTTATGACCCTCTTTCTAAATGAAGTTAATCTTCATTAATGAGGGTATTTTTGAATCATATAAAAGTCTAGGTGAAAGAGGGAAATCCTCTTATATATGGTATAGATATATAGTTATATCGAGTTTGCATGTTCACGAGCTTGTTTATGAATACATTATTATGTTTGAGCTAGATTGTTTAAAAGTTGAGCCTAAACTTGTGGTTGAGCTTAACTTGTTTGTTAAACAAACGAACATGAATTTTTTTCCCCTAGCCTAACTTAAGTCGTTTATAAATAACTTGGTTCATTTATAGTTTTACCTACTGTTCGCGAAAAATAATATGCAAGCGCATAGAATCGTAACAAGTAGTAAAGTGTTTTTAGAAAATGAATATTGAACCCACAGGGATTAACTATGTTATTGAATACCAAAGTTCACTATATTAATTACTATTTGGAAAATCGGAAATAAATGGAATGTTCTACTATCTGAATTAAATTAAACTATTTAATAAAAATAAATCTACGAATAAAAAGAATTAACAAAGTGTAAAAATCTAACAGTGTAAAAATATAATAAGAATGAATCTAGAGCAGATGATGTCACCTAACAAATCCCACACAATTTATTCTTCCTAATTATTAAATTCTAATAATCTCCCGTTAATGATTAAAAATTCCTTAAGTATTCAATATCTTCTCTCGAATAATATCAAAAATATCTTCAAATAACAATTCCATATCTCTATGTGAATTTAATTAATTGGAGACTCATTATGTACTTTGAATTTTTTTAAAAATCACACTAATCGCGGTAAAGCATCTCTACTTTTGCTTAACTAATGGTGTTTAATTCTAGAACTAAAATAACAAATCACCTCTTGGTTTCATTGTAATTCAATTGATCAAACAATAATTCGTAAAAAAAATAGTAAGCATTAAGAATAAGAATTAAACACTCAATCATGGAAATATTAAAAATAAAATAACTCAGAATATAAATTGTGTGTTCATTGCTAGACTACATCACTGCTCTAGAAAATAAAATTTAGTTCATAATAAAATTGAAAAGAAAACAAATAAAACTTATGTCTTTCATCTAAACTGGTTAATCAACATGAAGCTCTCGCCCTTGTCCTCAGATCCTCCTCTTCAAAAAGACTCCTTAAAAAAAAAAAAAAAACTTCAATGCGGCACACTTAATTTTTGCCCTAAAGAGCCTTTAAATAGGTAAAGGAATCCTATTACAAGTTGAATTCCCATTTGGAGAAAATCCCAGATTTTTAGGCTTCACTTAACCGACTATTTTAGCCCATTTAACTTCAGAATTCGGGCTTTTGGTAAACTAAAAAGTTGTAGCCCTTTAAATTAACTTTTCAGCCCAACTTGAATCATCTCGATTGGACATCTGAGCAAAAGTTATGCTGAAAATACTAACTGATGTGCAGGTTTGAATCCTAATCCGAATTGGACTTGGATTTGGTGCAAATTTGCTTTGATTCCTTGCTCCAGTTGGACTTAAATTTAATTGGGTTGGTCTTCTCTTGAATTCATGCCTGCCTGGATGTAAGTTGATTTGATTCAATTGACTTAGCCCCATTTTGCATGTAAAGTCCTTGTAGATTAATCTGAAATCTTCTCATTCCTTCAAAGCACAAATGAATAGATAAATATAAATAAAAATCAAATCAAATCAAATCAAAAGAAATAAAGGAAAACTAACAATTTTATCAAATAAGAGGATAATAAAAATTATATGAAAATTACACTTATCACCTGCCACTAACAATATGTCGTGTCAACAAAATGTGAAATTTGTTATTAAATTTGTTGTGTCCATTTTTCAAAAAATTTCAAATCCCAAATTTCACCCTAAAATTTACCCATGGTATATCAATCACTTTAAAACAAAGATACCAGAGTAAAAAAAAAACAAAAAGAGAATAAAGAATTGGGGTACAGCCTAAACGAAAGGAGCGAAGCTTGAATTAAGCTTCGGTCGCGCCATAAACCGTGACACTCTCTCAACACCAACAGTAACACTTCACGCGCATCCCTCTCAATCCCAAGGTTCTCTCTCTCTTCCTTCTCTTACACTATTTCCCTAATGTTTCTCCAAGCCCTAGCTCTCTGTTCCTTTGTAACAATTCTGCAATTTAAAAATCCCTAAAAATTAATCAGACTTACTTTTGTTTGCAGATTTTAAGAATTTAATCTTATTTATATGCGGCGGAATTATGGCCGTTAATCCGCGAAACTGAGAGCTCCGAAAATGGTTCAATTGAATGCAAATTTGTTTGATTCCTCCGAGGTTGAGGCCGAGGCTGAGGATGGAATTTTTGAGCTTGAGCATGTTCCATTGTCAAAAAGGCGAAAGCTTTTGAGGCCTTCAACTAAGCGCCGTAAGGGTTTTGGTGGCATTGTCCAAAATGGAAGCGAAACAAATAAATCTATGTCAGTTCTCTCTTTTATTTTGTGTTTTCTGATTAGTTATTGTTTGTTTTTAATGTCATTATAGATTTTATAAGTGTGGGTTTAGTGCTAGAAAAGCATTGTTTTTTTGTTTTTTGCGTTTTGGATTTTATGCAGGCCTTGCGTTGATGTCGTTGTGAAAAAAGAAGATTTGAACTGTGATTCATCACAGGTAATTTAGCATTGAGCAATGGATTTTATTTTATTTTTTTTCTGTGAATGAGGTCTGGTTCAAATGACACTTCCTAGTTTGTGGGTTTAAAACATATTGGATGCATGTGTGTAACCTACTGATAAATTTTAAAAAAGAGGGCTTAAAGTGTTTAAATACACTATTTGTCCCTTAAGTGAAGGCCATAGGAACTAAAATGCATCATTTTAAGTTTGTTAGGGACCAAAGAGATCACTTTTAATTTTTAAAGGACTTAAATCACTTTCAATTTCAAGGATTCAAATCACTCATGAGATAAATTTTAGGGACTAACAATATATATATATATATATATATTTTAAAAAGTGGCTTCTCTAGAGGCACTTCAGCTTTTAAAAAGAAGAACCTACCCTATTAGCTTGTTTTGTAATGGGATTTTTGCTTATTTGTGAAGTAGCATGAGCTTTTCTAGACAGCTCCATGAAAATCTATCCAAGGTTAGCTTCCAAAAGCTGATACAGCTTTTTGTATTTTGGAAAGCTGCAGCCCTTCCAAACTCGCCTTTATTGTTTGAAGGTTTGACTTTTTTCATGTATTAGGAAATTCAATAAATGCTTTACTTGTTCCAGAATAAAATTTTGCTTTCCAATTAGTAACTATTGATTCTAAAGTGCTTGAATATGAAATAAAAGTCATCTTTTAAACCTTTTATAAATGGAGCCTCTTTTATGGTGGCATATTTTGTCATCTAAATTTTGCAGAGTGTAGAGAACTTTTGGTAACGAGGTTTTCATTTAATATATATTAGGGGTGGCAATATTTAACATGACCCGAGAACTGACATGGATCTTTTGTGGGTTAGTGTTTAGTGTAAATGCCTAAATGGGTTTGTGTCAAAGCGGGTCGACCTGCTTTGACATGATTAATAAATGGGTCAATTCTGTGTGGACTTGCTTAACTTGCAATCAACCCAAAATGACTCAATTCACATAAATAAATGTCATTTTATCAACATAAATTTAAATTTAAAATATAGAATTGAGAAATTAAAAGAATTTAACTGATTATATTGATAAATTCTTAATTTTCTTATAAAAATTTTTTTTTTTTGGTCGTTTTTTTAAATGAGTTAGAAATGGGTTGTGTATGTGTCAACCTAACAAGACTTGTATGTTGATCATATTATGTGGGTTATATCGTGTCAACCCGCTTAATAAATGGGTTGTATTAGGGTTGAGGAGTTTTGACACGACTATTAAATGGGTTGGGTTAGGGTTGACCCATCTAGTCGAATATGAGACGAACACGACTTGCTAACTTGAATTGCCACCCCTATATATTGGGTGCTCTAAGACTTGATGGTCAAGAGATACTAAATAGTGAAAGCTTTCGATATCTTGGATTAATAATTCATAAAGATGGAGAGATTGAAGACTATGTGAATCATATGATAAGAGCATGGTGGATGAAGTGGAGAAGCACATTATGAGTATTGTGTGATCGTAGAATACTTATTTAAGTTAAAGGGCGAATTTTATAAGATTGCTGTAAGACCAACTATATTCTATAGTACTGAATGTTGGCTATTAAGAATCAGCATATTCATAAAATGAGTGTAGTTGAAATAAGAATTTTTATTTTTATTTTTTATTTTTTTTTATAAGTAGTTGAAATAAGAATGTTAAGATGGATAAGTGAAAATGCATAAAAATATATGATTCCAAAGATAGGGGTGACCTCTATTGATGAAAAGATGAGGTAGAGTCATGTGAGATGGTAATAAATGGTATGCCTTTAGATAGAATAGAAATGGAGGAAAAGAATACATCCGGCCGATTCCGACTAATCTGTTGAGGATTTATAGTCGATATCAAAAAATTGGGATTCAGGTGATAGCCTAATGGTAAGGACTTCCTTTGTGGTGCCTCATGTTGGTGGTTTGGACCCCACCTCCCTCTCCCCCACTATTCACCTATTAGAAAATAGCCGACCCCAACAAATTTGGGGCTAAGGTTTTGTTGTTGTTGTTTACTATATAATGTTTTATTATTTTAGAATATGACAAATAATCAATCCTAGGAAAAGAAACAGAAATGGTCATCAGTATACATTATGTTGTCTATAATCTTTTGTAATTGTTTATATGCTTCCCAGCCATTTAATTTTGTTTTCATGATTATAGGAGCCACACAAATTAGGATAGGATTGTAATGGAAGTTGTTTACATTGATCCCGTGGTCAGTATATAACACCTCTCCCATTTGCATCAAGATTGGATATGGAGTTATGTATGCATGACCTATGTTCAGTGATTCATATAAAAGGTCTTGAAACTAAAATTTATATTCTGTTAGGCATTGCAAAGTAAAGTGAATATTTGTTTCAAGAATTTATTATATGATGATTGTGCCAGGTACTTTGGTTTGAACGATTTACTTGCAGTTTTTATAATTGGGTTTAGAAATATTAGAGCACAATAACATTGAAATGGTATAGAGGTCTTAGACATTGGTGAGAAGATAATTTAAGGCATTAAAGCATAGGATTGATTACGGCTACTTTAGTTGGAATAGAAGTTGAGCCATATTAATTAAAAAAGAAAAAAAATTTGTTGAGTACTCCGTTGATGAAATGAACCTTTAGTTTCTTTCTATTCCCTTTTCCTTTTTCCATGCATTGATAATATATTATTAAGTAGGTTTAAAAGGTAGAGCTTTTTGTTTCTGATAAGTAAACACAAAACGAATTTTATTCTAGTTAAAATAATAGGTTGGCTAATACTTTAGAGAGTTAAGAGTAGATTTATCCTTTATATTGTGGAAATTTATAAAAAAAGATCAATTGTACCATGGGAGACAATGGAGACACACGGTCAACAAAAAGAGCGGATACCGCGTCTCTTGTCTAATTAAATTAATTAAACTGCTGAGAGAATTTTATGAACTCTAGAAGTCTTGGCAAATCATATAAAGAGCAGTTAAGAAATAAATGGATTGCTGATGAATTGAGGATTGAGGACAGATTTAGGGATGAATTCACTTTGTGAAGTTTGAGTTTGTTATCTATCGTCTCATACATGTGTTTTACGTACCCAAAAAAAGTCTCCTACATGTGGCTCCTGTCTCTCTCTCTATTTATCTATATTGTTTTTTCAGTTAATAGAATATCCCTTACTTATCAAAAAAAGAAAAGAAAAAAGAAAAGTAAATACCTTGTTCTGCAGGGTGTTCTCCCTTTCCCTTCTGCTTGCTCTGCCAGAGTAGGAGATCAGCAATTGTCAAAGAAACAAAATTATGATAGTAAAGATCCCAGCGGAGTTTCTTCTGAAGACCCATGCTGCAGAATTCTGCTTGACTCTGCAATTGATTATTGTTTACAAAGTTCTACTTGCGGAAAATATGTGGGTTTGCCTGGAGATGGCAACCACCATGACACTCAAGTAAATGCATATCCTTATTCTGAGCAGGGAAGATGTAGTGGAGTTAACACTGATGATGTTGGAGAAGAGAAAAAACATGATGTTGGTGATTTCACTTTGCACAAAAGTCAGACATTGCTGGTGGTTCCTGCCAAAATTAAGGTTGAACATTCTGGCAACTTGCTAAATTCATTGGGTAATGGTGTAAATGGCTTTGCTGGTGATGACATGTCAGCAGTTGCGGTAAAAACTGAAATCCCCAGTGACTTTCCTGATGATCATCTTGATCACATTGTGCTGAAAGAGCGGCGAAGGATGCTGCTATCAAGGTGCCATTTTGTTATTTATCATTATTATGTAGTGGTGCCTGTTTCTTTAGATACGTTATGAACTAATGATGCGTCCTTGTTGTCAATATGTCTGGTTTTCTAAGCTCGTGTCTTTTCAATTACCTGCCACACAAAAACACAGGTATATATATATATACACGCACATACATACATACATATGAAAATATGGTGCGTACATATATAGATGTATGTGTGTGCTTACGTATGTGTATATCTGTGTATTTGCATATGCATGTATGTAATGTAGAACTAATCAAATATGGTCTTTCTATGTTATTTTGCAGGAAACTGTTGGAGCTTGCTAACCCACTTCAAGAGGTAATTTATTTTTCTGCTATTTGATTGGTTGAAGATATTTGTAATTTGTGAGAAGTAATGGGGTATTTTTTCAATATCCTATTATGCAATTTTATAGTAAAACCATTGTTCTTTTTTTTTTTTGGTTGGAAAACAGGCTTGTTTTCTAGTATTTGTTTGCAACATTGAAAATAAGCCGAAAAACATTTTCCGATGTTTGGTACGCATAGATAATCAATAATACTTTCTATAATTCCAACCCAAAACTTTCATTTATATCATGAATATAATATAGAGCAAGTGCATAAGTATATAACAATTAAGTTGCTAGAAATGGTTTGTAACACGTAGTCAACTCAAATTTGGGTTTCATGAAACCAATCTTAGAAACCAACAAATCATTTGCACCAATGAAATCAAGCACAAGCAGAATCAGAAACTATTTGAAAAGGTTGTTCACTGTGGGGAAGACTGGTCAATTTCTTTAGGAAGGAGGTGTGGGAATCGTAGTCCCTGCTGTCACCTGATACGCGAAATCACTGTCATCGGCTCATATCCTCTTACCTTTACAACATTAATTAATTGATTAATATATTTTTAATGTTTGGGGAAAAAAAGTAAAGGAGGACCAAAAAGTTGACCTGATCCCATGCAGACCCATCACGGTTCTAAAAAAATAGTGACCCATTGAAATCATGTAATTTTTCTCTGAACCTGAGTGTGTCAAACACTCAAACCCAAACATTACCCAACCCGACCCATTGCTAGGTCTACCTATATCTCAACGGTGAATTTGAAGGAGCTAAATCTAGGTGGGAGGTTGGTAGTCAATTAACTTATGTAACCCCTGCTTCTCTCCCTTGTTGGCTTTGAGTTCCTTATAGACAACTTGAAATATGAAAAGGCCTGAACCCTAGCTTATTTGGGAAACCCTAATTTTATGGCTTTGAGGTGAAAGTGTAAGGTATGCATATATATAAGTTTTGGATTATGTTTTGATTGCTAATGTGTTGATAGCAGATTAACTAATGGTATACAGGTTTTACTATGTAAACTGGAGTTGGAAAAGGCATACGATCTTGTAAATTGAAACTTTCTGTTACATATGTTGGCAAAATGTGGCTTTAGCAAGCAGTGGAGGAAATGAATTATTTATGTCCACAGTTGGATTCTCTGTCCTGGTAAATGGGAGCCCTAGTGACCTTTTTGAAAGCTCCATGGGTTGAGACAAAGGTGATCCAATATCGCCTCTTTTATTTTTAGTGGTGATGGACACTTTAGATAAACAGTATATAAGGGTTTTACAGTGGGAGGTCAAACAATGAGCCATTGATGATCTCACATCTTTTGTTCGCAGATGAAACTTCGATCTTATGTGGTTCTGATCCTGAGCAACTTGGGTATCTGAAGTATGTGCTGTTGTGTTTTGACGTGGTGTCTGGCCTAAAATTCAATTTAAGCAAATTTGAGATGGTGAGGTCCCAAACTTATCAGTTTTGGCTGAGATTCTGGACTGCAAAGTTCCTACCTTGCCTATGAAATATTTGGGGTTACCTTCGAGGGCTAGTTATAAATCTAAGGCTAAAAGAACTGATTTTGGAGAAGATGGAGAGAAGGTTAGCAGGCTGAAAGAAGTTGTGTTTATCAAACAGACGCAGAATGACTTTGATAAAGAGCACTCTATCTAGCTTACCTACCTATTTTCTTTCCTTATTCCCTATTCCAGTAAGTGTTGCTCATTCTCCTGAGAAGTTACAATGGGGTTTTGTGCGTGGAAGGGTTAGGGGATGATGTCAAATTTATTTAATAAACTGGAAGGCTGTATGACAGCCGGTCTGATATGGTAGTTTGGGTATTGGAAGCCTTGTACATTTTAATAATGCGCTGTTGGGGAAATGGCTTTGGGACAGCCAGTCTGCCACTGATACTAATTCTTTATGGAGAAATGTAGCAGCTACGAAGTGTGGGTGTATTTTGGGCTATTGGACTTCCGGTGTGCTTAAGGAACCTTATGGTGTGCTCCCTTGTGAACCTATCCGTAGAGGATGGGGGAGGTTTTCACAATATGTTGAGTTTGGGGTGGGTAATGGACTCAGAGTTTGTTTTTGGCTTGAGATATGGTGTGGAGACTGGAGATACAATCCTAGAGGATGCTTCTCTGATGTTGTATTACATTGTTAGAAAAAAGGAGGTGTTTGTGGTGGATAATATGAATTGGAATTCTGGGGTACTTCACTGGGATATTTCGTTTACTAGATCTGTTAATGATTGGGAGGTAGGGATTTTGCAGTCATTTCTTGGTCTTCTCTATTCATTTAAAGTTACTAGGGTCGAGGAAGACTGGATGTGTTGGACCCTACTAGGATGGTATTTTTCAGGTTTAAGTCCTATTATCGGGCTCTTACTACAGGTTTCCCTGGAAAAGCATTTGGAAGGCTAAGATTCCTTTAAATTAGCGTTTTACACATACAGCAGCTTGGGACAAATTCTTACCATGGAGAATCTTTGGGGCAGAATATGTGCCTAGTCGATTGGTGTTGCATGTGTAAGCAGTGGGGAGACCACTGACCATGTGCATGATCTTTGGTCTATGGTGTTTTGTCTTTTTGGAGTGCATTTGTTATGCCAAAGAGTGTGGTAGAGGAGTTGGAGTGCTGGAAGGGGGGCTTTGGTAACCATCATACTGCCGATGTATGGTCCTAATGCCCATTGTGTTATGTGTACCATTTAGAGAGATGGATCTTTGTACTTTTGATGGGATTGAGAGTTTCTGTGGATAAGGCTCTCCAGTGGGTGTAAAGGAAAATCTTTGAGGGAGAGTCTCAAGAGGCTCTCTGGTCATGAAGCCACATTGAGAATCTAGAGAGAGTCTTGAGAGGAGAAGTAGAAAACAGAGAACACACACATGAATACATAACAAACTTTTCCTCTCTAAAAATTTCAACTTTCATTCTGAGTCCATTTGTTTTTCTTGTTTTTGATTTCCCTTTCTTTGAATTTGAAACACTATTTTGAGAGACAGATTGACCAAAATATTTTGAGAGAACAAACCCAATCCTGAGAGGGCAACCCACAATCTGTACAGCTCCATCCATAACCCCAAGTACAAAAACCCACACACAGAACCAACAACAAATACATATCAAAAAAAGAAAAAAATAAGAGTGTTTTTCTGTGGAGATAAAATTGTCTCCTTTATGATCTGTGTTTGATTGGTTGGCTGCCTTAAATGGCCATTTTTGTCTACCTTGGAGGATTCTATATTTATGTAATTTTAGTTGATGCTTTGTTGCATCCTATTACACTGCCTGTGTGGGGACCACTTTCGTTTAACTTTTAATAGAACATTATTACTTATATAAAAAAGGTATAAGGTATGCATAGACGGTTAATGCAAGGTATAATATGAGGGATGCAAGTGTGTTGGGCACCTTGTGCTTATTAAAAAAAAAGGTTGTGTTGGGCACTTTGTAGGTTGATGCCTGGATCCTTGAGTCTAACACCTGCCTGGGCACTTGTGATGTGTTGGTTGGTGCTAAATTATAATTTTTTGGCTATGATACTTTGATGTTGCATGTTTTGCTTGGAAAAGAAGGAATGTTTTACTTACGGTACTTAATTGATTTTTTGTTTACAGAATTTTTAAAATTCACTAACTTTTGTACAAATGTGATAGCCAAATTGGAGACTGAATTTTTTTATTTTTGGAACTTTGTCTGCTCATATGATATTCATTTTAATGAAACAAAAAAAACACAACAGTGTTACTTAAATGCCCTGAGATGGACCAAAGATGGTGGGTTCAAATTTAAGGTAATATGGGAAGTTAAATGGATTAATGCTTTAATTTTTTGAAACTCGCAACTGTTTTTGACATTTCTTGGAATGGAGCACCTCACCTATTTTGTGGCTGAGGGAGTATTATTTAGGCATTTATGGACAGAGAGGAATTGGTTTTGGAGAATTTGTTTCTATGCACATTTTACGTGTTGATGATGGAGTGACAACCCTGTACATTACTAAGTTTTTTGGACTTCTTTGATTCCATGTGTTTAGTTGTTTTCTTTTGTGTGTGTGTGTGTGTGTGTGTACATATGCATATACATACATACAGACATATGTGTGTATGTGTATTCTTTTATTTTTCCATTATCTCTCTTTTTGTGCCATTAGTTCTCTCTTGTATAACTTTGATTAACCTGTGTGGAGTACCTTCGCTATTCTTTTATTTACTGAATTCACTTATCAAATAGTGTAAAAAGCTAAATTCTGCCTTTTTGTCACAAAAACTGTTTTAAAATGAATAAACTTGCCATAAAATTCTTCTATTCCTCCACATACTAGAGAGTGTTGGAAAAAATCTGAAGTATCTTAATGCTCACGAATTCTATGCTGTAGATTGTAATGCAAAACACTTATTCATATCCAGAAATTAGAAAATTATAGATAGTTTGTATGTTGTTGCTTTCTTGAAGAATTAGTGTCCCTTCTTTATGCTTGAGTAAAGTTTCATTCCCAGAAGAGGATTTTATAATAAAGGGTCATTATGAAATTCACCTTTGACCTCAGTTGGCCTATATTCTTCTCTGCTGCTGTGGAGAAAGAGTTCTTGCTCAGCATTAACTTAGCTCAGAAGGTAGAGAAGAGGACTATATATCTCTATATTGCCGGTTACAATCACTATGATTGAGTAGGGTGACCTCCTGGGAAGTCCTTGTGTTGCACCCCTTTCTTCTAACTTATCCAAAAAAAAAAAAAATGATTGAGTGGCATGGCTTGCTTTAAAAGAATTATAAGACATGTGTTTTATAGTTTGTTCCTTTTAGTTCATGTAATTTTTCTTGCATATAGTATTGTCCTTTTTAAGATTCAAAAGATATATTGCATTTGTTTACTCAGTAAATGTGATCTTACTGCAGTGTGCAATCTTTCATTTTGCTAAATGAGCTCAGTCATACCTTTCCCATATATATAAATCTGTGTGTGTGCCCTTGCGCACACATGCTTGTGTTTGTCTCCCTTCCTTGGCTAATTAATTGCTTACACAGGGTACTTCTGGAGGCTTATCAGAATTCCTTAAACAACAGTATGCTGAAAAAGGGAAGGAAGACATTCATGTTGGAGAGTTAGTGCCTGGAAATCAGCTTGACGACAAGCCTGAAGTAACTGCTTTTGTTTCCTGCAGAACTTTGGTAACTGGTTCGTCAGATGACATTATTGCAGAAACGTCATCTGTAATCAATCAATATTCAAGCGGATCAACTAAATCAGGTGATGATATGGAAATTCATGTAAGTGACAAGAACTCATCAGAGAGAATGATGGTGGAGTTGAATTCATCTGAGGGGCAGGGTTATGTGCCTGCTAACACAAGTAGTGCATGTACTTCACTGTCATCAACCTTTGTTAAGGTCAAGGATGAACCTGGGGATAACAATAACTTACCTGACCCTGACAAGAGTGCTATACATGACTTTTCCTTTAACAAGCAGCCATTGAAGAGTGAATTGGGAGTCTTTGATAAACCATATGGAGATGATGTAGACCATATGCCACTGCAAGACCGGATGAAGATGCCAACGTTGGTGGAAAATAACATATCGAGGAACAATGAATACTTGAAGAAAAGTGTGCTGTCTTCTGTTGGATGTAGCATTATTGCTTCAGAATCTGCTGATCCAATACGCATCAGCCGTCCACGGAAGAGAAAAAAGACTGTCACGTAGTTTCTGTTTTTGACGTATTTATATTAATTATATTTTCTTGTTCTAGCATTATTCCACTTTTCTTAGGGTTTTCCTGCTTGTTAATTCAATTGCAGTGATTCGGTTGAGTCAGCATTGGAGGAAGATGCTCCTGGACTCCTGAAGGTATATATAGCCATGTTAGTGTTGCAGTTCCTGTGACATTTGGATGAGGATTAATGGAAATGTCAATTGGCAGGTGTTGATTGACAAAGGGGTCTCAGTTGATGAAATTAAGCTTTATGGGGAGATGGAGAGCGATGAAGCTCTTGATGAGTCATTTATTGAAGAGAGTTTTTCTGAGCTTGAAGCTGTGATTACAAAGGTGTGCCAACAGTTCTGAGATTTAGATGTATTTCTCGTCTTTGCCTTGCAGTTGCTCTGATAATATGATGTGGTTTTCTTTTACTTTTGTGGTTTCTCTGTTTTAAACCATATAGGTAAACTATATATGAAATCATGTTAAGGTTATTGTTGCTTTGAGGATGAAAGACATAAGTGACCAATTAAAAACTGAACTTGGTTGAAAGAAAAGAATTGACATGGATATGCAGATTTTTGTTAAGAAGAGATAGAATCATTGATGTTTTATTTTGGTGAGTATCATGGTTGCTAGAGATGGCAAAATTTTCTTTTGTCTATTCTAATTGAAAATGAATTGGATTTATGGACAAAATGTAGTTTTGGCTTGTTTACCTTTGTTATGAAGCATATGCAATATTTTATGGAATCAATTTAATGAAATGAAAGAAAATTTGGGAGGGGCAGTCTCTAATTCATGTTGCATCTTTTTAATTTTTTGTCTACAAGATTAACAATCTATTTAAATGTGTTGAATAATAGGGTCAACTGTCTCTGGTGTTATTATAGTTGGAGTTCATTGTTCAAGTTCCTTTGCGATATAAGATCATTGTACGTATATCTTGATTACGCTCAGTCATCATATTGGCAAAAATGCCCTTTATTAGGTGCCCAACATTATTTTAGTTATAAGGCAACTGTCCATAGTTTTCATTAAATCGTGGGTAGAAAGAGAAATTTTAAGTTTTCCATCATTGTTGTAGTGATAGCTCTCACTAACAGTCAGTTATTGTATATACTACTCCCTCTGACCCATATTGTTTGTCTACTATTTCATTTTGAGATGTCTCAAAATATTGTCTATTTTGAAAAGACAATGAACAACATTTTTATTAATGTTTTTAACTTGGCCTTTATTTATTACTGATGCTCTTTTGCCTGTAACTATGCTTCATTGGCTGTCAAATTTGATGCCCCATATTTTGCAAGAAAGGACAAAGCTTCAACTATTTCATATATCATCTATTTTGTCTCTGGACTCCCTTTGTTAAGAATCGTTTTTAAAATAAATATAGTGCAATTCGCAGTGGTTTATGTTTCCACTCTAATGGGAATATTGTTAGAGAATAACTAAAACAACCTAAACATTGTTAGGATATCTGTGGTGCTCAAAGAATTTATAAATTAACTGTCATGTAGAGCTTATGTATTCAGAGAGATCACTCTAAGATGTAGCACCATCTTGACTGGCCTGGTGTACCACACATTTGTTCTTGGTCTTTCATGTTGCTTGATATCCATTTGATTTCATCCATTTTCCTAGCTTTATGTAAAAGATCCAAGGCATGCTCCCTGTTGGATGTGAAATTGTTTCCCTTGTATGAGAAACAGAATGGAAAAAACATATTGCTTCGGTTGTTTATGTGATGTAGACATAAATGTAGAACATTTTTATTTAATACATAGACATGGAACATAGATGTGACATGCCATAGACACATTGATGTAGAAAATATCGAATAGACACTCCCAGGGAATAGTATTTGTTATAAGAAAAATAATCTTTACATTGATGTAGAAAATATCGAATAGACACTCCCAGGGAATAGTATTTGTTATAAGAAAAATAATCTTTACTTGTATAAAAGCAATATAAGAGTTGGGCATTTTCTGAAAACAAAAAATTGGTTTATACAGTTGTCTTAAAGCATGTGGTTGGTGTTAAAAGGAAAGAGTTATATGTAGTTCGATTATCCAGTTCTACTCAGGGTTCTGGGTGTAGCAGGAAAATAAGCTATATGTGAAACAGTGCTCATACAAAAATGCTCTTTCTTGGCCATTAGATCAGCAAGGGTGTGATTCAGATGGAACAAGAGAAGATAAGGTCTGTTGTTGATTGGGAAGTGCTAAAGGAGAGAGCAGGCGGCAGCGGTGAAGCCGGATGCTCGAAGCGATTTTAGATATTCCCAATACATTAGAAAATCATTGCCCATAGATAAAGACTGTTTCAACATAAAAATATGACTGTAATAGTGAACTTGAAATTGTAACCTTCCATTGCTCTGTCTTTGATAGCATGCAGTTGATAATGAAGACAAATATTTAGAAAGTGAAGTGAGGGATCTTTATAGGTAGTCAGTCTTTAGTTAACTCTGCCCATGCAATGCCCAAAGACTTCCATGCCTTTCCTTTTTGGACTTACCCAACTGGAGATCTCGGACAAGTTTTTCTTCATATTTAGAGCAAGGAGTGAAACTACAAGAAAATTTTCTTTATCTTTATGGATATCCAACTCATTTTCTAATAGTTGGAGCCTCTTCCCAAGAAATGGGTAAAACAAATGGAAAAATTGGAACATAGGAATAGATTTGATTCCAATGCAGATTACCCATCAGAGACTCGCTTAGACAAATCATCTGATCTATTCCATCAACATTGATTCTTTCCTTCCTGAGGAAATTGCATAAGTGATGATTGAGATCACCAATTCTTTCCTCCTGGTTTTCGAAAGCAACATAAACCTCTGACCTGCAAGTCATGTTATGGGGAACTCACCATTCCTGCTCTTGTCTGGTAACTTTGGCAAATGAAACCAAAAAGATCATGGAATTTTGAGTGGGGCACAAGCTTTCTTTGAAGACCTAATCCGTTGAATGTAATGCATAAAAAGAAGGTGAAAGGTTACAAGTCCTGAGGACTTGCAGCGAGCTTCCTAGATAGAAGATAGAGAGAGGAAGCATTCTACCGGGCCTTAGGTGACAAGAAGGAAGTCGTTAACTCACTTCAAGATGGGGTTTCCATGCTGCAAATTATGAGTATGTTGTAGTTAAATTTTGTTTTCTCTAAGTGAAACTCTACTTCCAAAATTTAAAGAATTTTAAAAATACTATTGTGATTAAAAAAGTTTCTAGAAATTTAATGAAATTTTATAATTTCTATTATATTATTTTAATTATTCTAAAAATATATATATTATTTTAATAATCTACCATACTTTTTTTTTTAATAAGGGTCGGGTCTTATACGTGATTGCATTGTGTGTTTCAAGCAAGTATTAACATTGTTTATTCTCTATGAAACTCTACTACTTATAAAAAAGAAAAAGAAAAAGGAAAATGAAACTCTACTACCTAAGTTTTAAAATATTATGATTAAAACTCCATTATCAAAACTTTCAAGAAATTTAAAATGTATTTTCTTATTCATTTTTTGAATTATTTTTGTAATCTATTATAATTTTTTGTTTTGATAAAAAATTGGTTTATACAATGTGCTCTTGCTGCTTTTTTTATTATTTTTTATTATTTTTTTAAATCTTATTTATCTATCTATTTCAATTATATTATTGAAGGTTTTTTTTGGTGTATATGTGATTTTTGATTAATCTGTGCATTGGACAGACACACGTTGTGCTTGCATTGTGTGGTTCACCATAGGTATTACATGTACAAAGTGCTTTTACCATGTGATGCATTCTAACTATTTATTTGGATTAGCTTATTTTGGGCAACTTATTTTTAAAAGTGGAGCTTGTTTTATATATATAAAAAAAAAGGAAAAGAAAAAGTGGAGCTTGTTTTAATTAGTGAGCTTTTAATAAGCTGTAACTAGAAAAAGGTGAGGCTTTAAAAAGCTATACCTAAATAAACTAGGGAAAATAATATTGCCAATAAGCCCTAACAACTAAATAAAAATTATTAAAATAGTATTTACTCTAAGTGAAACTCTTTTACCAATGCTTTAAGAAGTTCAAATTAATTTTATGACTAAAACTAAATTACCAAATGTTTCAAGAAATTTAAAATAAATTTCATTATTATTTTAATAATAGCTTGGGTCTTACATTATTTATTTTTTCCATGTAAATTAATTTTTGTTCTTTCATTTATATAGTCTATTTTATTGTTAAATTTAAGTTATATTCTTGAAATATTTTATTTTGAGAGAGAGAGAGAGAGAGAGAGAGAGATTGATTTTAATTTAGTTTTATCTAATTCTAGAACTCAACTGTTTTTTTATTGGTCAGTTGAAATTTGTTTTAGGTTTTCTTAGTTAATTATTTTCATTACTATTTTAATTAATTTCTTAGACTCGAGCATTTTTGTAATTCAATAATTTGGTATTCTGAATTCAATTAGAATTAGGTTTTATGTCTCTATATAAGCAAGCTAATGTGTTCCTAAAATATTTCCAATGGTTTGATGGGGTGGCTTCATTTTTCTATCTATTAGAATCTCATATTCCCATTAGGGAGGGGAATGATAGAATGAGATGGAAGTTGAAGAGAAATGGGGATTTCACTATGTGATCTTTTTATGAGACATTACAGTGCTCATCTTCTATGCCTTTCTTTCATTTTTTGTATGGACAGTGGCTTGGGTGAAAATTCTCACTTGTGAGAACCTGATCAAGAGGGGTTATGATAAGAATCCAACCTATTGATTTTCAGTTTAGTAGTTCTTCGAGGGAACTAGGCCTCCATTGATTGATTCTTCGAGGGAATCTACCTCCAGTAGCAAATTCAAGAATTAGCTATTTTCTATATTATTCTTCAATGAAATGCTTACAATCTGATTTGTGGCTTATATCCTATTCTAACTAACTAGGTACAACACAGCACAGCTTAACCAACTAAGCCTAACTAACTAAGTACAACACTTAATGCAATACCACAATAGCATAACAGTACAACACCTTAGTTACAAGCCTCTCTTGCCACTCTATCACAACAGCTCATCCTGACACACTACCTTGCACTGCCCAACACACTACCCTGCATTATCCATCAGGCTGCCCTGCATTATCCATCAGGCTGCCCTGCATCACGGACTGCCTAGCCCTGCAGTCTACACTGTCCAGCCACGCAGCCTCTCAATGTACTTCAGTCAGGGTCCTAACAGGTTATTCAATAGTGAGTTGGTGTTGTATGTGTCATCGTAGTGGGGAGACTGGATCACCTTTTGTTACATTGTAGTGTAGCTTTTTGGGTTGTGGAGTTTCATATTCAAGTTGTTTGGGAGTTTTACTGGAGAAGGTTCTTGATTTATTATGTGGGTGGTGGAGTAGGGGACCAAATATCTGGAATCTTGTTTCTTCATGTTTGATGTGGACTATTTGGAGGGAAAGAAATCGACTTACTTTTGAGGATGTGGAATGCATGTCTACTCAATTGCAAGCATCATTCATTAGCTCTTTCTATAAGTGGTCTTTTGTATCAGGTCTCACATATATTAACTTTGTTCAATTCTTCATAGAGTTGATTCACATGTAGATATTTTTTCAATTGTAATTCTTTAGGCTACTTTGTGTATTTTTCCATGAAGGAGCCTCTTTTCAATAAAATTATTCTTACCTATCAAAAAAATAATACAAAATATTTCCAACGGTTTGGTTCTTACTCCAGCTAACCCTAGGTACTAACTCGTAGATTTATTCTCTCTTGCTAGGTGCTGATTTCTAGGTTGTCTATCTTTTTTATTTTACTGGTCTTTAATTTTATTTGTTGTTGCATCTGTTTTGGTTTTTTCCTACGTTAAGTTTTGGTATTGGAGCTGCTTTGTTCTACATCAATTTTGGTGTTAGTCCAACATATCAAACCAGCCCAGCCGATTTATAATAAAAAATTCATGCCCACTCTGGGCCAACTCAACATACGACCAGTTTTGATTAGGCTACTATGGAACAAACCCTAAAGAATATCGTGAAAACTGTCCAAAATCTATTTGCAAAGTTAGATAAGCATATTAGAATATATGACCAATGGAATGCCTGATTAGATAGAAAGATGGATGGATAATGATAGCATCCATCCAAAGGCTGACCAATAATCTTGAAGTTAATGCTTCACACGCTAGATAATAATGTTGAGCCACCAAAAATTTGTGTTGAAATGGTAGTTTTGATGCTAGCAGATATTGCTACTATAAAAGCATACTGCAGAGCCTAAACAGTATGATGGAATGTCTGAACCGTGTGCAATAGACTTACTATAGCCTGTGCAAGGAAAACTCTATTCTAATTTTGTTTATTTATTTCTAGAAGTCAGTTGCATTCTTATTGATCATTTGGATTTTATTTTAGGTTTTATTAGTTAATTAGTAATTTGTTTAATTTCTTAGAATTAAGGCTATTTTTGTAATTTAATAATTTGGTTTTACCAAGTTAATTAGAAGTAGGATTTAGTCCTAATAATCTATATAAGATACTATTTTACTCTTGTGGAGACAATTTGGTTGATTAATAAAATCCCTCTTGTGATTTTTTTAATGGAGTGTTGTTGACTCCAGTCAACCTTAGGTGCTGATTCTTGGGTTTGTTCTCTCTTGTTTGGTGTTGAGTGTTGACTCTAAGCATGCCTAGGTGTTGACTCCTAGGTTATCTTTCTTCTTCTTCCTTTTTTGTTTTTGTTTTTGTTTTTGTTGTTGCATCTAGCGGTAGATAGGGTTCAAGTTACACTTGAGGTAAATCATGGTGTGGAGAGATTGAATCCCCACGTCATTTGATTTCCCAAAATGTGGTAAATTGAGGAAGGATCCAAATATGAGCCAGGAATTTGAACAATGTAATACTTTATTGAATAGATCAAATATGTGTTCAATCTCAATGTTTGTTGATTTGGTGTGGTAAGACATTGCAAGATTGAGTAATGAAAGTCCTACTAATCACAATGGTGGAAGAAACTATGTCAGAAATGCAAGTTCTCATTCTTTTGTGACAAAATGAAGAAGACCAAAAATAAAGGCAAAACGACAAGGGATTTTGATTTGATGAATGTATGGGGCTACCTAGTGACCTCATATTGAATGGTTTGCAGTTTCTTAGCAAGATATCCTTCATGAGTGGATTTGTGAAGTATTTGTTAAGGTTTTAAAGTTGGTAGATTCTTCATGGACCTACGTTTTGGATTCTGCTTGTTGTAATGAAAAGGCAACTTTCCTAATGGGATTATGGGGGTGGGAACTAACAATTGTAGTTCATGTCTGTATTTAGCATGGTTGAATATAATCATGAAGGCAATTTTTTTTTTCCTTCCTTTCCTTGTTCGCAGCAGTAAAAAATAACAAAGAGCTGTTCCAATCAAAGAGACGAAGAAGAAGAGTTTTGAGAAAGTAAGAGACGTGGATAATAATGATTCTCATTGCCAATAGATCTAATGGAAATCAACAGTGTTGAAAGCTTGTAAAATGCGAGAAGTTATACCAAGTGTAATTTTAACTTATCTCGTATATGCATACATCTATACATATATACATGGTGGCCGTTTTTTGTAAATATACTTGAGGCGGGTAGCGCACCCCCATCCTCACTGGGTTCATAATTTCTCTCCCTATTCAAATCCTCCCTGATCAGGGTATGTTAGAGTGGGGTAAATTGCCGCTCTACATATGATCTTCCCTCCTAGGATTTGTCTAAGTGGGATCAGTACTATGTGACGGTCATATCATGTGAGATTGTTAAATTTATTTGTACCTGTATTTGATTCATATGAAGGACATACATTGGGTGCGTGTGTAACTTACAAATACTTTTTTAAAGAAAAAGTTGAAGGGCTTGCCTTAAAGTTTAAGGATTGTGGGTTCAAATTTGGGTACTGGGTAATCATCACAAAATTTTCTCCTATGAAACACTCAATTTTTTAAATCTAATGACAGTGGTTAAACAAAAAGAAATAGGAACGCTAACTTCTTCAAAATCTCATAATTCTTGTTTTAGTACACTATAAAAATTTGTCATTTTGATTCCAAAGCAAAGCACCTTGATAATACCTGAGTAACATTAATTCCTCCTCTCCCTCTAAAGACTTTTCTAACTTTTTAATCTTTTTTTCCTGATGATGTAATCTACATTTACAACATATTTGAGGGTATAGGTTGAGACAATTAAATTGTAGTTTCTGCATTCTATTGCTGATGTAATAGTTCCTGCCTAATTGGTGGATTGTCTGTAAGAATGACTTCGGAGTGTCATCTGGCGTGTGGTAGTAATGAGTGAAGGAATAGAGTTAAGCACTTCTGGTGGTCAAAGTCTCTAAAATATGATATTATTGATTTATTTTTTTTCCATGTGGCAGTTTGCACCTTTCGATGAATTCGGTTCCTTATCTTAGTTTCTTGATTCATGTGGACAGCTTTTCTCTCAGCGGGAATCCTTTATAAAATTTGCTCCTGTACGATGCACAAAGGGTGCTAGAGCTACTTATTGCTTGGCCTGTCTATTTTCACTTGTGGAGCAGGTAACAAATTTCTTAAACCTGATTATCTGAATATTTCATACTCATTTTTGTCCATTAGCTAACCATCTATTTGTATTGGGTGATAAGTTCTAATTTTTTTAGTCATTCTTTTCTGATTTAAGTTATTTCATTTTTTTATAGGCCCGATATTTGCAGTTTCGACAATGGCCTGTTGAATGGGGGTGGTGCCGAGACCTCCAATCATTTATATTTGTCTTTAAAAGACATAACAGGTGCATGATTTTCATCATAAAATTGCTAGTGTTTGTATGTTTGTCAACTTGACATTGTTGGCATACTGCCTAATATAGCTTCAGCATTTGAAAGTTGGGATTGATTGTTTTAACATTGTATTAAAGCCGTATATTTTTAAAGGATCCTTGTTTTATAAGTCTCAATGATCCAAAACCTATTAGTTTCATGTGTTCTGAAAATATTAGGCCTGCTGTTGGTTCGGTATTATTTGGAAAGTGCACACATTAGGGGATGTGTTAGTGTTAGCATTTTGCTGATATAGACCTAATTCTTAATAGCCTAAGCTTTTGGGATTGATGCTTTCTTACCCAAATGATGTCTGATGTCTATCTTTTTGTCTAGTTGTCTAATGTTAGAGTTCCTGATCCAGGATAGTGCTGGAACGTCCTGAATATGGCTATGCAACCTACTTTTTTGAGATAGTGGATTCCTTACCCGTTGACTGGCAGATCAAGCGTTTGGTGACTGCAATGAGGCTTAGTAGCTGTGGCAGGGTTTCTCTAATTGAGAACAAAGCATTAGTGGTAATGGCTTTAGTGCATCTTTCAAGATGACAGGTCAATTATATCATTTTCTTATGGTTATTACTGACTTTGTTATATTAATTGGCCTGCTAGGACTGTATGTATATAATAAATGTCTATGATAGATGTGCCATGGGGCCATGTATGACTGGGTAGGAAACTACATTGACCTCAACCTTCTGCTCCTAGATTAGGAAATTTGGTTTTAAAATTTTTTATGTCATTGTTCAATCTGATGCTTGGGACACTTGACTGGATTCTAATCTCTGTTAGGTTAACTTCTAACATCATGTGTAGGCTGTTACCATTTTTTTTAAAATATTCCTTGGATTTTGAAAAGTCCAAGGTATATACTAATGCTTATTGCTAACATTGTTTCCAGACTATTTTCATACAAAAATTGGTATAGTAGCCTGAAGGAGGTGTGTTTGTGTGTTGTCTGTACTCTGCATTACGTTACTTTTAACTGTTTCATTTCTCTGATTATCAAATGTCAGTTTTTCATATGCGTGCTCATGGTAATAAAAATTTGAGTAGCTTCTCATTACATTTGGAATTTGTACACATAACTAGCTTCTCATGTCATTGATCCCAATAGGAAAAAAAGAAGAAAAGTTACTTCTAGAGTTAGTCTGTTTGCAATCTAATTTCTTTTAGCTATGGCCTGTATTCATAGCTGGCAGTTAATGTAAATCCATCAATTTGCTTTAAAAGTAGATTGGGTTGGGTGGTTCTGTTACTAAGCAGGTGGTTGGTTTTGGGTATCCTAAAGTTGATCCCACCATTAAAAATGGGTCTGTTTGGGCTCTTGACCTGCCAATCCAAGTTCTACAGATCAGTTGTAGTTAGGGATTTTTTTTCTTTTTTTCCTATTTGGGTGCAAGAAGAGTCTAGTAGAAGATGAACAAATGCATTTCATTAGTATGGGCCAAAGGCTACCTTAAAAAATGTTTTCTATCAGGGGTAGTCGATTGTTTGATTTTATTAAATTACCTTTTTTTTTTAGAGTAACTTTTTAAAAATGTTAAATTCTGAGAATAATACTGGCTTGATGGTTCTGGTTTGGAGTTGACCTTATTAATCATGTTGGATTTGGGTTGAGCGTTTAAGGAACCACCCAGAATTATGAC